>NC_085139.1:287250214-287304206 GCF_024139115.2 Armigeres subalbatus
CTAGGTTACGTATTGCCCACCCGTTTCCAGCTATGGAAGAATGGCCAGGTACCCATATAAGGTGTACAGTATTAAATGAATTCAGTTCCTCAATTGAGTTCGACATGCGATTACAACTTCGACCTTGAGTTGGCGAGGCGAGAGCTTTAATAGCTGCTTGGCTATCTGAACAGAAGTCATTACTTTGCCCATAATGCGTAGCTGCGGTGCAGATTGCACTCACACATGATGGCAAATATTTCCACTTGAAAGACAGTGCAGTGTGTACCCAGTGAGTGGGACTGTTCCAATCTCAGCTCACGCGAATAGACGCTCGCACCTGCTCTACCTTGAGGAGGGAGCCGTCAGTGTAACAAACCATGCTGTCCGACATACTTCTCTCCAAATAGCCAGATGTCCCTAGACTGGCCCAGATTACTATGGAGAGAAAAAATGTTGTCGAATTCAAGGGCACCCCAGAATTGTGTCTTTAGAAAATCAATCTCTGAAAAATTTCAGCTCAATCGCTTGTTGATAAGCTGGCGCATTTGATTTGAAGTTTGTATGGGGATTTCAGCCAAAATGTATAGGATAGGAAAATACACCTCCGTCACTCATTCGATCTGGAAATTGGTTCTGATTGCTCGATTGACCTCAGAATTACAAAAACAGCAGTTGGTATGCTACAGAACAATTTCACAGAACATTGCATGATGATTAAATGAACTTTGATATAATTTTCGGCTGATTTATTAGGAGCTGATTTGTGTATTTTTGGTTTTTTTTATCGAATCGCATCAGCCGAAACCTATATAAAAGTTCATTTAATCATTCATGATTTTCTCACCCAAAGACACAATCCTGGGGGTGCCCCGTGGAATTAGACAACTTTTTGTTTCCTGGGCCAGTCTAATTTCCACTCATCCCGCGAGGGGAATTGTGTTGAAAATGTCCTATAAGGAAAACTACTAACGTGTGTGAGATCACTTGGAGCAAGGAAAATTTTGTCCCAATTAACCATAAGCGGTAACAACGAAGTGTGTGTAGAACTGCGGTTTACAGGATTCTCTTCCATAAAACCGAGTACCCATAGTCGGTAAGTACAAGAAAATGCTTCTTGTTTGAGATGAATGTGTAGTGGGGCCACGTCGAAGAGAACTTTGAGAGCAGCCGGGGGAGCCGAAGAAAACGCCCCAGTCATTGCCATTAGGCACATCCTTTTAAGATGGCATAATTTAGACTGAATTGTCCTCACTTCACCCTTTTGCCACCACACAAGACATCCATAAGCCAAAATTGGTCGTACAACTGTTATGTAAATCCATTTGATATATTTGGGTTTAAGACCCCAAGTTTTACCAAAGGTTCGTCGGCATTGGCCGAAAGCCATACACGCCTTTTTGATTCTGAACTCAATGTTAGGAGTCCAGGAAAGCTTTGAATCCAAAATTAGACCCACGTACTTTACTTGATCAGTTACATTGATTTCAGAACCAAAAAGATGTAATGGACGAATACCATTACGATCACGATTTCGTCCGTGAAAAGAACAATAGATGTTTTATTCGGATTGACCGAAAGGCCATATTGGCGACACCAACTTTCAACTACCAGAAGAGCATTTTGCATCGAATAAGGTAGTAATGCACAAACCCACTATTAATATTAGATAGTCGTCGGCAAATCCATAGGTAGGAAAACCGCCATTATTGAGTAACCTCAATAGCGTATCTGCAACGAGATTCCACAAAAGTGGAGATAATACTCCCCGCAGACACTTAATTTCCTAATCGCTGCTTGACGTAATGTCGAGTAGAGATGTCGGTTTTTAAGCATCTGGTGAATCCATTTGGTAATAATATTAGGTAGCCCATGACAACGTGCGGCTTCCAATATTGCATCGAAAGACACGTTGTCGAAAGCACCTTCAATATCTAAGAAAGCACCCAAGCACGATTGCTTTTGAGCGAATGCTTTCTTGATATCGTACACAACCTTGTGTAGAAGAGTCACGGTGGACTTTCCAGATTGGTAAGCATGTTGATTAACATGAAGAGGCATGTTTGCCAAACAGTCATCACGAATGTGATGATCGATAATACGTTCTAAGCATTTCAGAAGAAATGAGGTCAGACTGATGGGCCTAAAACTCTTGGCTTCTTCATAAGAAACACGTCCTCCTTTTGGGATAAACTTTTCAGTGACATCCCGCCAGGATATGGGAATATACCCAGTAGCAAAACTGCATACTAAAAGCTTTTTCAAAACATGTTTGATATGTTCAAAACCTTTCTGAAGTAGAACGGGATAAATCCCATCCTCCCCTGGAGATTTGTAGGGAGCAAAACTGTTAAGTGCCCATTGAATCGATTCAGTAGTTATGATTCTACGTGCTTGAGCCCAAGACCCATAGCTACATGAAAAGCCATCAGGATCATCCGAAGATGTTATATCGACACATCCAGGGAAGTGCGTATCAAATATGTGCTCTAACGATTCTTCATCAGAAGAAGTGTAGTCGCCATTTGGCTTGCGAATTTTGCCAACTTGGAAATCCTTGGATCTCGCAAGAATTTTATTCAATCGACTGGCTTCACTCAATTGGAAACATTTGCACAAAGGTTTTTCCAGCCGGATCGTTCAGCAGATCGTAGAGCCTTCTTGTAAGCTTTGCGAGCCAACTTGAAAGAATTCGTCCCTGCTGAATGGCGTCTGTTCCAACTTCTTCTACACTGCTTTCTTAGCTTAGTCAAATCGGAATTCCACCAATCATTTCATCAAGGAAAATCATTCAATTACGACATCAAACATTAAAATTTTAAGAAATGTCTCTTCTCCGTGGAAACTTGATGTTGCTGAGAGCTTGGAAATCTACCGACAGGTACAAACGCGATTTTTGAATAACGATCAAGGAAATGGTAGCTCCTGGCTCTTCAAGTTTATACCTAAGCATTAAGCGCAACAAGCGAGTAGAAGTAAGCACCGTAGTAAATCGCCACTGAACAAAATCATAAAAAACAGCTTTTTGATTTTACATTATTATGTTATAAGGTACACTGGGGGAAGTGAAAAGGATATTCGAAAGTTAATGTTTACAATATCGTAAAACCTGCTTAAATGATTTATATGTAATCAATCATTACGGAGTATCAAAAACAGTTAATTCTGAACCAACTGTGCGGTAATTCATACCATTTTGGTTGCTTAAAATTTGTGGAAATAGATTCGAAGGTTAGGAGTTGTTTTTCCACTTGCCCCGGAGGAATGAGGTAAGTGAAAAACTCAAATTAACTTGACCTTCAATTGTGATGAGTAAAGACTTATCCTTAAAATCAATACGGTAATTGCTCTGAATGTCTTGTTTTGAATGATTTCATTGGATTAACGGAATAGGTATACAAGGGGCAGCAGGGACAATGTCAAAGGGCTTGACGATCCCTCCCCAGGCCATCTGCGAGTTGTGGCGCCTGCATAGGATGTGGTGGGGTTTGACAGTGGGCCCTGTTAAACCTCTATAAAAAGCTGCATGTATCCGCAAGTAGGCTCCGCCAAAGCGACCGTGTGCCGCTCAAAGCGCACAAGCCCAAGTCCTGGTGTTAGGTGGGACGCTAAACAGCCCTGACACGACGGCCCTCCGACGAGACAGGAGGTTTGCGCAGGCCCAATAAGCCGCCTTTAAAAACAACTATAACGAACGACATAGAAGATAATACGACTCGATACAATCGGCAACGACCTAGGCGACGAATAAAGGATCACGATTGGAAGCTTGGAACATGGAATTGCAAGTCGCTAGGTTTCGCAGGTTGCGACAGGATGATCTACGATGAATTACATTCCCGCAACTTCGACGTCGTAGCGCTGCAGGAAATCTGCTGGACAGGACAGAAAGTGTGGAAAAGCGGGCATCGAGCGGCTACCTTCTACCAAAGCTGTGGCACCACCAACGAGCTGGGAACCGGCTTCATAGTGCTGGGAAAGATGCGCCAACGAGTGATTGGGTGGCAGCCAATGAACGCAAGGATGTGCAAGCTGAGGATAAAAGGCCGTTTCTTCAACTATAGCATCATCAACGGTGGCGGTATGGTAATGAACCTAGGAGCACGCGCGCAGGACATGTGACCTCCGGCTCCGAATCTCCAGGAAATCCAGGAGGAGATCGGCCGGTTGAAAAACAACAAAGCCCCTGGAGTTGACCAACTACCAGGAGAGCTGTTTAAACACGGTGGTGAAGCACTGGCTAGAGCGCTGCACTGGGTGATTACCAAGGTTTGGGAGGATGAGGTTCTTCCGCAGGAGTGGATGGAAGGTGTCGTGTGTCCCATCTACAAAAAGGACGATAAGTTGGATTGTAGCAACTACCGCGCAATCACATTGCTGAACGCCACCTAAAAGGTACTCTCCTAAATTTGATGCCGTCGACTAGCACCAATTGCAAGGGAGTTCGTGGGGCAGTACCAGGCGGGATTTTATGGGTGAACGCGTCACCACAGATCAGGTGCTCGCCGTACGTCAGGTATTGCAGAAATTCCGCGAACACAACGTGCCCACACATCATCTATTTATCGACTTCAAAGCCGCATATGATACAATCGATCGGGACCAGCTATGGCAGCTAATGCACGAAAACGGATTTCCGGATTAACTGATACGGTTGATCAAGGCGACGATGGATCGGGTGATGTGCGTAGTTCGAGTTTCAGGGGCATTCTCGAGTCCCTTCGAAACCCGTAGAGGGTTACGGCAAGGTGATGGTCTTTCGTGTCTGCTATTCAACATCGCTTTGGAGGGAGTAATACGAAGGGCGGGAGTAATACGATTGACACGAGTGGTACGATTTTCACGAAGTCCGTCCAGTTATTTGGTTTCGCCGACGACATTGATATCATGGCACGTAACTTTGAGAGGATGGAGGAAGCCTACATCAGACTGAAAAGCGAAGCTAAACGGATTGGACTAGTCATCAACACGTCGAAGACGAAGTACATGATAGGAAGAGGCTCAAGAGAGGTCAATGTGAGCCACCCACCACGAGTTTCTATCGGTGGTGACGAAATCGAGGTGGTTGAAGAATTCGTGTACTTGGGCTCACTGGTGACCGCCGATAACGATACCAGTAGAGAAATTCGAAGACGCATAGTGGCTGGAATTCGTACGTACTTTGGACTCCGCAAGATCGCAAGATCGAATAGAGTTCGCCGCCGTAACAAACTGACTATCTACAAAACGCTTATAAGACCGGTAGTTCTCTACGGACACGAGACCTGGATGATGCTCGTGGAGGACCAACGCGCACTGGGAGTTTTCGAAAGGAAAGTGTTGCGCACCATCTATGGTGGGGTGCAGATGGCGGACGGTACGTGGAGGAGGCGAATGAACCACGAGTTGCATCAGCTGTTGGGAGAACCATCCATCGTTCATACCGCGAAAATCGGAAGACTGCGGTGGGCCGGGCACGTAGCCAGAATGTCGGACAGTAATCCGGTGAAAATGGTTCTCGACAACGATCCGACGGGAACAAGAAGGCGAGGTGCACAGCGGGCAAGGTGGATCGATCAGGTGGAGGACGACTTGCGGACCCTCCGCAGACTGCGTGGTTGGCGAAATGCAGCCATGAACCGAGCTGAATGGAGAAGTCTTTTATGTGCAGCACAGGCCACTCCGGCCTTAGTCTGATGATAAATAAATAAGTATACAAGGAATTTTTGTAATAGCTAGTGGAGGGCTGGTTTTGCTTTCTCGGACACTAAGTGAACGTAAAATATGTATATTCGCCCCAAAAATGAATTTTTCATTCATTCTGGAATTCATTTTAATTTAGTTTTTTTCTAATTTGCTATTAGTTCTAAGTTAGCATAAGAATTAATTGTCCTTCCACCTTGCGAGGTGAGAATGGAGGCAGAGACTATGGGGGGCGGTAGTCCTCTAAAAGAAGTCCGCACTCGATTGTACCATGCGGCTTCGCCTGGGCCCTGGGTTGTTTACTTTCGGCAGAAAGTGAAAAGTCTAGACTTTCTCGGCATCAAGCGAGATTTGACGCGCCGTTTTACGAAGCTTGATTTTAATCAGATCAACAGGAACAAGCTACGAATCACCGCACCTACATATCAGGTGGCGAACGAAATTGCTAAAGACAATGCGTACAATGTAGAATATTTAGTTTATGTCCCCTCGCGGGAGGTCGAAATCGAAGGTGTGATCAACGCAGCGAGCCTGACTTGCAAGGATGTACTTGCGGGAAAAGGCCGCTTGAAGAACGCAATGGAGTCTACCGTGGATATTCTGGATTGCAAGGAATTGCATTCAGCAACCATGGTAGATGGCAAAAAAGTATATTCTAAGTCAGGCTCGCTTCGGGTGACGTTTGCCGGTTCGATTCTCCCAAAATATGTCGATTTAGAGAATATGTTGTTTCCGGTGCGTCTTTTTGTACCAAGGGTATTTAATTGTACCAATTGCAAACAACTTGGTCACACTGCCGAGTTTTGTGACAACAAACCACGTTGTGGGAAATGTTTCGAAAGACATCGGGAGGATACCTGCCAGCAACAAGCCACAAAATGTGCTTATTGCGGTATGGCTCCTGCCCATGGTTTGCAAGATTGCCCGGTGTACAGAAAGCGCACCCAAAAAATGAAGCGCTCGTTGGTACAGCGCTCCAAGCAGACTTATGCGGAAATGGTTAAAGCGCAAGACACATCCGCCACTGCCACCGCAAAGACTGCTATTTCAGCTACCGTGCAAGTAAGTGATTATTATGATTCCATATGCATTGACGAATTGGACTCTAACGCAGCTGATATGGATGATTCTGCGGAGGTACACGTGCCCGAAAAGAGGAAGCAACCGTCTTCCCCGGGATCGCGCCGTGAGAAATTAAAAGTCATCCATAAAAGCTTCCACACTGATATTCTTCCCTCCCCCTTCATACGGGAGCTTGGCAGAAGGAAGGTCGTGCGATATGTGCCATCACAAATATTGCCCTCCGCTCGCTTTCAAATCGACTTCCATAAAAACATTCTTCATGCCTGCCGTATCCTAACGGAACTATCAATTCTATACTTTCGCCTCTAATGCTATCATGAACATGTACGTCCAAGTTTGGAAGATGATATTAGCATTTCCATATCATCATAAAAGCTTGCCCAAATTTGAAGGCAATGGGAGATTATTTAAAATCCCGAAGCAACCTGTCTTCACTGCTCCTTTAGATCCTAGTTGCAGCAAGACATTCCCGCCATTGCCAAAAACCGATGTTTCAAAGAAACATCCGGCTAGGAGAATCAATGAAAGAAAAACTGCAATTCGTTCTTCCCAAAAAAGTACTCCGTCCAAGCGAGAATTGATCTCCTTTAAGGACCTTGTTGACCGTTTTTTTGAATTTATTCGATATTCCGAATTCATTGAGGCCAACCGTTGACCTCTTTATACCAACAGTGGAAAGTTATCTGAAGCAATTGACTGTTTCATGGCCCCTTCTTGCAGGAATTGTATCTTTCGATGGATAATACGGCCATAAAAGATACAATCACTGTACTGCAGTGAAACTGTCATAGTCTGAAAAATAAATTGGACGTGTTCAAATTTTTGATTCGCAATTCCGATTGCGACATATTTGCACTCTGTGAAACATGGCTTTCTTCCGAAGACGAAATCAACTTCCACGATTTTAATATTATTCGCCAAGATCGGAATGATCATTATGGTGGCGTTCTTTTGGGGATCAAAAAATGCTACTCCTTCTACAGAATTCCCATTCCGACTGTTCCCGGCTTAGAAATCGTCGCATGCCAAGTAAATGTGAAGAATAAAGATCTTTGCATAGCTTCAGTGTACATTCCTCCAAATGCCTCTCTTCGATCGTCGACATCTTTGGAGCGCGGTCTCCCTTTTATCATCACCAGTACTTATTGATATTGGGTGATATGAACGCACATGGTATTGGATGGGGCGAAACGTATGACGATTATAGAGCGTCTATTTTCCATGACTTGTGTGACGATTTCAATTTGAATATTTTGAACACAGGTGGAGTAACTCGAATAGGACCAAATAGTCAACAAAGCCGTATTGATCTGTCTTTATGTTCAAATTCACTATCATTAGATTGCACGTGGAAGGTAATTCAAGATCCCCATGGTAGTGACCATATGCCGATAGTCACCACAATTAAGAGTGGCTTCGACATGAACATTATCAAATGGATTCACAGCATGCTTGCAAAAAGAGAAATCTCTTCAGAGCTGGGAAGTTCGTCTCTTACAGTATGGGCAACCAAAGGTTGCCCTCAAGGAGGGGTCCTCTCACCACTAATGTGGTCCTTAGTTGTAGACGATCTTCTAGGAAGCTTAGAAGAAAAAGGTTTCGAGGTTGTAGGCTTTGCTGACGATATTGTCATCTTAGTGAGGGGGAAATTCGACAATATCATTTCTGAAAGAATTCAATGGGCTCTAAGTTTTACCCAATCGTGGTGTATTCAGGAAGGCCTTAGCATTAATCCGTCAAACATTGTAATTGTACCATTCACTAGGAAAAGGAAACTTGATCCTAAAGCTCTAAAGCTTGGAGGACTACAAATTCAGCTTAGTGAACAGGTCAAATACCTGGGAGTCATTCTGGATTCTGAACTGAACTGGAATGCTCATATTGAGTGTGCGATCGGAAAGGCAACTAGTGCCTTCTGGATATGCTCTAAAACATTTGGAAGAAAATGGGGCTTAAGACCAAAAATGATAAAGTGGATCTATACTTCCATTATTCGTCCAAAACTGACATATGCTGCTCTTGTCTGGTGGCCAAAAACAAAAGAGGCTACTGCACAGAAGAAGCTGACAAAACTTCAAAGGTTAGTGTCCATTGCTATAACGGGAGCGATGCGCAGCACGCCTTCAAAATCTTTAGATGCAATTCTTAATCTGCTACCATTGTATGAATTCGTGCAGTTAGAAGCGGAAAAGAATATGCAAAAACTTAAACAATTGAAGTTATTCAAGTCAGGCGATTTAGTGGGCCACTTGAGTATTTCACAAAATTTTCAATATGGGCCAGTGATGAATATGAATGGAGACTGGATGAAACCTGTGGAGAACTATGACATTCCTTACAACATATATGAACCATCACGTATGGTTTGGGATGTCGGAGGTCCCACTGTTCGAGACGGTTCCATAAAATTCTACACAGATGGCTCAAAAATAGGAACAAAAACGGGTGCAGGAATCTTCGGCCCTGGGATAGCGATCTCAGTGGCAATGGGAAACTATCCAAAGGTGTTCCAAGCGGAGATTTTTGCTATAATGAAATGTGCTAATATCTGTGTGGAAAGGACATATAGATATGCAAATATTTGTATTTTCACAGATAGTCAAGCGGCACTCAAAGCGTTGAGTAGCTTTAAATGTACGTCAAAACTTGTCTGGGACTGCATTCTTTCATTGCGAAAGGTGTGCCAAGAGAACTCCGTAAATCTGTACTGGGTTCCAGGGCATTGGAGGTAATGAAAAGGCAGACGAGCTTGCGAAACGAGGTTCAAATACACAGTTTATTGGCCCAGAACCTTTCTGCGGTATATCATACTGTACCATAAAAATGGAATTAAAATCCTGGGAAGCACAAAGGTTGATGACCAATTGGTTGGTTGCCGAAAAGTGTGCTCAATCAAAGAGATTTATAATTCCCAATGTTAAAGTAACCGAAAAGCTCTTAGAGCTCAGCAAGAGAGCTTTTTGCACCTTCACTGGCCTAATAACCGGACACTGCCCGAGCAGATATCACTTGAAAAATATTGGCCAGATTCAGAATGATATCTGTCGTTTCTGTAACATGGAACGTGAAACCTCGGAACATCTGCTTTGCAGTTGTGATGCATTGTACAAGGGTAGATCTAAATTTCTAAATAGTGGCTTTATGCAACCAGGAGATATTTGGACTGCAAATCCTGGAAAGGTAGTGGGTTTTATTAACTCAATTATACCGGACTGGGAAAATACGCGTCTTAGGTTGTTTACTTGACAAATGGTGATCAACCCAGAAGATGCGAATAGTTAATAGTAATCAGGGGTATACCACAAAAGTTCAACTCAATGGACGCAGTGGTTCTACGCCCCAAAAAAAAAAAAGAGTGGCTATCAACAATCTGAGCCAGTTAATGTTCCTTTCGATCTCACGAAGAACATTGACTGGCAAAAATTTGCATCGGCGGTAAAAATTGGTATTGACTCAACTGATACTCTTTCACCTTTGGATGAATATCGATTCCTTATTGAGTTGATTCAAAAAAGCGCACTAGAAGCTCAGAAACGACGCGTTCCAAGTACATCTGTCATCAGAAGACCAGCCACTCCTGGATGGGATGATGAATGTACTAAGTTGTATTCTGAGAAATCTGATGCCTTCAAGGCCTTCCGTAAACACGGACCATTCTCAATGCTGGAACTTTCTATGTCTCTTCTTTCATCGAATAACTCTGCTCCGGGATGCAATAACACCAAATTCAATCTTCTTAAAAACCTCCTAGATATCGCAAAAAGACGATTACTTGACCTGTACAACTGTTTCATGGAGTACAACATTGTGCCACCTGAATGGCGACAGGTCAAAGTAATAGCTATTCAAAAGCCTGGGAAACCAGCGTCTAATCACAATTCATACCGACCGAATGCCATGCTATCATGCATGAGAAAGTTATTGGAAAAAATTATCCTTTCAAGAGTCAACCATTAGGTCGAACAAAATGCATTACTCTCAAACAGGTATGGGAAAAATCGGTTCATTTAGCGTTAATCTTTCACTCACCTCTACACACAATCGCAAATTAGACAAACGTACACGAGCCCTTCCAATACTTTCGATTTCGATTGTCTACCGTTTTGCTTCAGTTAGTAACGAATCGTGCCAAAAACAAACAGACAAAATTCATCACCGAATCTTTCCCACAGATAGCAAATGATGCATAGCCGAGTATTTGTGTACATTCGGTTCGTAAACGAATGAAATCGCAATTGAGTGGTGAGTGAGGATTCGGCAGAAAGATTCAGCCCGCAAAACGAATCATTGAGTCTAAATTGAATCAATCTTCTGAGTCCAACTCAGTATTTTCTGCTGCACTCACTACACATCGGTTTATCCTCATCTCTCGATTTCTTTTCGCATTATCTTTGGTTTCACTTATTCCTGCTGGGGAGGCACTCAGTACGTATGAATCGTTTGTTAGTTCGCTGTTGGGTTGAGTAGCATTCATTTTGCAATCGTGTGTTCGCTGATAGATAGGGATTTTAAATCTGCGTGGTTCGTGTGAGTGAGTGAGTTTTCCCATAGCTGCTCTCAAATACTCAGTTTGGTTTTCGAAAAGGTAAAGGAACAAACGATTGTCTAGCGTTGCTCTCTTCAGATATTCAGCTGGCCTTTGCGCACAAGGAGCAATTGGCTTCAGTATTCTTGGATATTAAGGGCGCTTTTGATTCAGTTTCCATAGAAGTACTGTCAGAAAATCTGCACAGTAATGGATTACTCGTTATTCTGAATAATTTCTTGTACAATTTGTTGTCAGAAAAACAAATGAACTTCACACTCGGCACTCTGACAACTTCCAGAACTAGTTACATGGGCCTTCCCCAAGGTTCATGTTTAAGTCCTTTGCTTTATAATTTCTATGTTAAAGATATTGACAATTGTTTGGAAGAACAATACACGCTCAGACAACTTGCAGATGATGCCGTGGTCTCTCTAAGAGGTCCATGTGCAGATGTCTTGCAAGGACCATTGCAAAGTACCCTAGATAATCTGACTGTTTGGGCCAGACATTTAGGGATCGAGTTTTCACCGCAAAAAACTCAGTTGGTTGTGTTTTCTAGGAAGCGGTACCCTGCTCAACTGAAACTAAAGCTGTTGAATGATGACATCAACCAATCTTTATCTTCTAAATACCTTGGGGTCGTGTTTGATTCTAAATGTACCTGGAAACTCCATTTTGAGTATTTGATAGAAAAATGCCGGAAAAGGATCAATTTTCTACGTTCTATCTCCGGAACATGGTGGGGTGCTCACCCGGAAGACCTCATCAAACTCTATAGAACGACTATTCTCTCTGTTTTAGAGTAAATGGCTCTTTCTGCTTCATCTCAGCAGCTGATTGCCACCTGATTAAATTGGAACGAATTCAGTATCGTTGTTTGCGTATTGCCCTTGGCTGCATGCATTCAACGCATAACATGAGCCTGGAGGTGCTTGCTGGAGTCACTCCTTTAAAGCACCGTTACTGGGAGCTCTCACTTAGAATACTCGTCAAATGTGGAACAAGTAACACACTTGTCTTAGATAACTTCGATAAAATGCTTGAACTGACTTGCCGTTCAAGGTTCCTTAGAGTTTATCTCAACTACATATCATCAGATCTTTGTCTTCCGTGTTATAATCCATCTCGAGTTCACTTCACCAACGACAGTTCCTCAATTGTATACGATTTGTCCATGAAACATGCTATTCAAGGAATAACATCATCTTCGACAAATATCCATTCCCTCACTTTTTTCTGAAAAATATGAACATGTCAATTGCAACAACAGATATTTCACTGATGGTTCTCGCATCAACGGATCCACTGGCTTCGGTGTTTTCAACGTAACTTCAACCACCTTCCAAAAACTTCAGGAACCGTGTTCGGTTTATGTTGCTGAGCTGGCAGCAATTAACTTCGCTTTGGGGATAATTTCCAATCAGCCCGTAGACCATTATTTCATCTTCTCGGATAGTCTTAGTTCTATCGAGGCACTCCGGTCGATGAAACCTGTTAAGCACGCATCTTACTTTCTTACAAACATAAGACATAACTCCCGCGATCGTCATTGAGAACGGACGTAATTAATTACCCGCTTCTCAACCTAAGTAGTGCACCGCGAAGGCAGCGATAAATCGAATTGAACCAACGCTCAAATTACAAACCACGTATCGGCCCATACACCGCGAGTGACGAGTGAACAGTGAAAATCGCATAGCTGACAAAAGTGTGACAATGGGGACGCGCAGCGGGGGGTTGTTTCCCCCCGATCGTGCCAATCAAAATAGGTATGTGATATTGAAGAAAATAAATGGATCAATAACCGAGCACAGCATATTTCTCGTGACAAAGTCAATCGAGACATACTGCTGTTATGAAGATATTTGGCTAAACAGAAAAGACGGTTCGTTGACCGTAATTCTAAATGAGAAAAATGCAAGGAAATTAATTGAAAACATGAAGGAATTGGCAGATGGAACACCGATCACCGTCAGCTGGGATACCAAACGGAATACGTCCCGCGCTGTCGTTGTTTGTCGGGAGCTCGCAATCGATACTGAAGACGATATAAGAACAAACCTAAGCACACAAGGTGTGACTGAAGTTAAACATATCAGCAGAATGAGCGACGATAAAAAACGAAATTCAACACCGGAGTCGTGATCCTCACGTTCTCCCAGCCTTCACCGCCAGAAAAACTGAAAATTGGATACCGCGTCTGCAGAACCGAAAAGTACTACCCCCGACCAACGCAATGCTACCGGTGTTACGAGTATCAGCACATTAGTAAATTTTGCAAAAGAAGAACGCTGCCGAACCTGCGGCGAAAAGGCACACCTGGAAAGTGATGAATGCTCGAAAGAAATAAAGTGCATAAACTGCGACAATAATCATATCTCGACCAGCAAGGCATGTCCAATTTTCAGGCAAGAGCAGCAAATAATCAAAATAAAACGGATAAAACATCTCATACACCGCAGCCCGGAAACAACTTAACAACAACAACGAAAAACCAAGTTACGCAAAGTTACAGGCGATGTCCAAACCATCGTCGAAAATGCAAGAAAACAGTGGGAAAAGGAGCTGGAGGAGAAAATGAGCTTTATCTCGGAAAAATGAAAGTTATTTCGGAACGAATGGAAGCGCTCAACGAAAAAGAAGCAAATAATAAAAACTGGTATAACTACCTCAAAGATAAAGAAAAGAATTTAAAGATCACTGAAGAGAAAATGCAAAAAGATATCGAAGAAATGAAAACGCACTGTGGCAAGCTAACAAACGAGCTGCAGAAAAAGGATGAATTAATAGAAAAACTAACAAAAAACATTGAGCCGCAGACCCAGAAAACGATGACAACTAAAGACAAACATGGAAAAAACATTAAATGTGACAAACCGATCGAATCATCTCCCGACAGAGAAACCAGAGAAGGCACACCAAGAAGGAAAAGCAACCGAATAAACAACAAAAACAACAACAAACAAAGAAAAACGGATTCCTCAGACATGGAAACAGAGGAATTAAACGACGATTACTGATAATAGCAACAATAAAATCAAATCTGAATATGACCACGCTTATACAATGGAACTGTAACGGTATACGGAGCAAACACGCAGAACTTCAACTACTAATAAGTGAACATCAGCCTCTTTTCCTGGCCATACAAGAAACCAGGACAAACCCAAAGACAGCTTTTAATATAAAAGGATACAACTCGATATTTGAGCATCGACCATCTGGTCAAGGAGGGTAGCTATGCTTATAAAGAAGGGAATCCCTTTCACCCCAGTACAAATACAAACAGACCTGGAAATCATCGCTATAGAGGTAAACACACCCTTCAAAATGACAATCGCATCAATATACATTCCGCCAAATATAACATTGGATACTAAAGAATTTGACAAAGTGCTATGCACTTTACCGAAGCCACTAATAATGGCTGGTGACTTAAACGCTCACCACGCGCAATGGGATTTGAAACACCAAGATTCCAGAGGTAAAGAAATTATCAAAATAATAGAAGACCATGGATTATTAACGCTAAATGATGGCCAAGCAACCTTCATACACTCAGCCAAAAGAAACGATATGTACAGCACATCAGCAATCGATGTAACAAAATGCAGCCCTGAACTAGCATCAAAATTAGATTGGACCATAATAAACGACCAGCATAGCAGCGATCATTTTCCCATTAAAATCGCAACTATTCAGGTCAACTGCCCTAACAAACAATATCCCAAATGGAAAATCGACTCCGCAGACTGGAAAAAATTCGAAGAGATTCTAGAAGATCAAATAAACCCAAATGAGGAATACTCAATAGAAGATCTGACTACTTACATCAGACATGCCGCACTAGCATCAATCCCAAGAACATCAGAAGTGGTTTCAAATAAATCCGTACCCTGGTGGAATGATAACACCCGGGAAGCAGTGAAACAAAGGCGAAAATCTCTCAGAAAATTAAAAAACACACCTATTGACCACCCTGATTACCAAATGATCCACGACAACTTTCGTAAACACAGATACGAAGCAAGGAAAATCATCGAAGAAGAGAAACAGAAATCGTGGGAAAAATTCACTTCTGAGATAAATGAACACACAACACCAAAAGAAGTTTGGAACAAGATCAGAAGCATATCAGGAAAAAAATCATCAGAAAACATCTGGACGATAACATCAGATAACAACAACATAACTGACCCTCAACAGATTGCGGAACACCTTGCCAAACACTTCACCAAAGAATCATCAGACAGCGCATACCCACTCACCTTCATTACTAAAAAGAATGCTGAAGAACAGCAGCCAATCAATTTCCCCACAGCAAGATATTCACTGTACAACAAAGAATTTACTTTGGAAGAGCTTATATACCATATGGACACACTGAAAGGATCCTCACCTGGTCCCGATGACATCCACAATCAAATGCTGAAAAGACTTCCACTATTTATCAAGAAGAAATTACTTGCATCATACAATAACATTTGGATCAATGGAATATTCCCCAACACCTGGAGAGAATCTCACCTAATCCCAATCCCTAAACCAGGAAAACACACAAACGATCCAAAAAATCTTCGACCCATTGTAGCGGCCCAAAATGGCGGCTAGCATTCCGCGGCTTGTTCCCCGACTCCTTGCAAACAAAATGGCTTATGCGCCACCTCCGAAGAGGACCACCTGTCGTTTTCTACGATGCCCGGCTAGATACTGACCGAAAGTCAGCTACTAAATTCTCGGAGATGAACGGGAACAAGCAAGCATTCTAATTCCGACCCGAATGACCTGGAAACGCAGACAATCGACACCTATCTAGCATAGCTCGCAAATTCCACCAGATAACCGAATTGAGCGATTCCAAGCAACAGCATCAAAATTTAAGAAAATTTTTAATTCATGATTTTCTATTGAGTTGAAACTTTGCACAGTTTTTCAATTTCATCTAAATCGTCATTTTTCGATATCAAATCTTCATATTGAGTCACGACTAACTTTTCAAAAGGGTGTATGTGAAAATGGTTCAAAAATATTTAAAAAGCTGCACAGCAAAAACGGAATGTTCGATTGTTATGATTTTTTCAGCAAAGTTAGACAACTAAATGGTGATTCTTAAGAAAATGTGCACAGTAAAAAAAAAGTTTTTTGCCTTTAAAAATATCATTTTTGTCACAACAACTCAAATATCTCAAAACCCTATCTTTTTTCGAACGTAATTTTTTTAGGGAAAACGGTCTATTATATTAGCTATCTACCATAAAAATTTGGTGATGGTAAACTAATAAACAAAAAAGTTATGACATTTCAAACATTTCACAATTTTCACATATAGTAAACAAAAAAAAATTTCCGTGTATTTTTTTTTTTCAAGAATCGCAGTTTGATGCTGATTTTATTGTTAAGGGCCTTGCGTGAGTTAACCAAGTTGTTTGTATGATATTCCATATTTATGTATATTCATCGATATTATGTATATTATATGTATAAATATTATATGTATAAATAAATAAAAATGAATTAATATTATCCTAAGTATTAAATTAAATGTGGCAGTTACACAATGTTGTTATAGAAACTCTAAGAGTTTTGGGTTTGAATTTTGGTATGGGTTATGATATCATGAAAACAGTTTATTAATACTTATTTTTTATTTATTTTCATTCAAATTTTTTAAAATATCGAACACTTTTGAATTATTATCAGCACAGTTTGAGTATAGTTTTGCTTTAATTTTATTTTCCGACAATGGAATGAAACAGTGAAATTTTTGGGTTCCTTGGATCGTTTTCGCCTTATTAAATTGCTCGCTGAGCTCTGAAGCCTTTATTTCGTACTCTTCAGTAGTAGTAAAACAAAATGATAATTTGGTTAAATCTTTTTCTTTTCTACGATTTGCCCAATCAAAAAGTTCTTTCGCAGTTTTAATTGGATGCTCACGTTCTTTGGCTAAACTTGCTCTTGTGGCCATGCGCTTTATTGTTCCTCCAATAGCATCAAGCAAAAAAATGCCATTCTGCATCAATTCCGTACATTGATTTAAATTGACATAGGCTCGAAAAATTCTTACGATTTTTGTACTGCGACGCTGCTCCATCAGACATGAAATATATCTTTTTGACTTCTTTATGCTTATCAACGCGTAAAAAGTTAATCATTTTTTCAATGAACAAGTTTACGGATACTGAATCGTGTCTTAAATCTTCGGAAATTATAATAAAACTTAAGTGTTCAATTTGCGTACTTCCATTAAAATAAATAACGAATGGATGAATTGTAGCTTGTTGTACGTTCCAGTGATGGGACTGCACTTCATCTTGCAATACAAAGCTGTAATTTTCAGAAAAATCACAAATGACTAAAAATTCACCATTTTGTAATGTATTTTTCGTATTTTTGAAAAGCTGGATTGTTCTGTTTTAATGAAATCGTGAGGGATTAAACTTTCTAATTTCAAGCAAAAATATGACACAAACTCATCTACAGGTTTTACAATAGTTTCTATGTCACACCTATCCGTGGTCACCCATTGCTCAAATGATAACTGATCAATATATTTTTCTTCAAACTCAGCGAATAAAGTATTTTCCAATGATGAAGAATCTGGACAATCCGAACAAGATCGTAGATAGCAATTTGATGTTGTATTTTCACACAAAAGACTACCAGTTAACATTTTAATATCCTTTGTTAAATTGATTCTTTTCAAACTATGTAAAATAAGATTAATATTCTCATGGGTTGTGCACACACACACATTAGCGTTAGCGTTAGCGTTGTTACGGTATACTTCGTAGATTGGACACTAGTGATACTCATGTTTCTTATGGAATCCTTATCCAGATTGCTATCGGAAATCAAGGTGGGGAGTTACCCTTGATTCCAATCTAAGATAAAAATGGCATAAGCATGAGGATTACTACTCCCGGCCACGCCCATCTTTACCGTAACTAGGGATAGGAAAGGAAATGTTGATGTAGAACTTACTTAACGAGAGGCCCCCGACTTGGCGACGCCCTCATAAGTTCTACGGAGTTGGTGGTTGTGGTTGGGTTGTGCACACACACATTATGTGTTCCTGAATTGGAAAGAAGCTTACATTGCCTTGGCCGAAGGCTTGCAAATGAGGAAAAACCTATTTTAATATTATCGTGAATTTCCTTGAAGCGTGTGTACGCTTCTTTCAAAGTCGTCATCATTAATCGTTTTTGGATTGCTTGACGCTTTCCATCTTTTTTTACTGATACATAATCTTTTTGACCAGGCATAGCTCGACTTACTTCATCATCTTCAAAATATTGAACTACTATTTCTTTTGTCTCATCTGTTAATGCAGTACTAGACCTAGTATTTTTGGTTGAAAGACAGTTATTCTTCAATTGTTTTGCCTCTTTTACTGTATTTCTATTGGTTTTGAACTCATCAATGGCATCCTGAATAGACCACGAACTTGGCAGCATTTTCTTTCCTTGTCGTGGCTGCATTCGAGAACCTTTCCTTCATATTTATAATTACCTCATCGTAGTCTGTATTTTCCACATCATCAGGTCCTAATTTGAAGAGGTTTCTTCGTACAGCTTCGTTTATTTCACGGTATTTTTCTCCGGGTAATAAACGTAGTCCATCTTACTCCATGTAATCTGAGACACTTTTATCCCAGCTATGCCCTCGTTGGAGCGTTCGATGTTGACCTTTGGATACACTCATCTTCCGATTGATTTGTTGAAACAGATTTCGCTGATGGTACGGTGGCAAGGCTCTCAGCACTTAATACTTCTGGTAATTCCTCAGTTGTTGTCGATACATCTGGCAATTCCTCAGTTGCTGTCGTTTTCGAACTTCCTGCGCTCTGCTCAACCGATGATATACAGATTGCTCTTTTGTCAACGTTTAGACGGCAGGACGTGCAAATGCGTAAATTTGTATTCAATGTGGACATTGGAGCATAACCAGTCGCTTTCAGTTTATCTATGGTGCTTTCGGTGAGATTTCGTAACTCTTTTGAACACTTTTTCCATCAAACGGCCTACAACAGTTGAGAAAGCGGCTACTCATGTTGTTCGTAATATTTCAATAAACAAAATCACTTTTAAGTTTTTACTGACTAGTTTGGTGTCATTTGCTTGACTGAAGAAAAAATTACTATAAGATCTTTAACAACCTTAGTAGTAGTAATTTTTTGCTTTTTCGTGAGCATTGTCATGGTATGTACCTATCATGCATTTGTTGTTGTTGAAGATACCCGTTTCCTCCCGATCATAAAGTCTATTCTCTAAGAGGTATATTTTTGCAGGTAAACTATAGACGTACACGTGTATATAAATCTTTGATTTTGCAGCTTTTGTCTTAAAAATAACATTTCTGATATGTTTCTATCAACGTTATTATCAACAGGTTTCAACACTATTAAAAGAATTTTTCGCCAGTCACGTGCAATGAAAATTATGACACTATCAATACTTTTGATCACAACACTGGATCGTGTCTAAGTTTCTTATAGATGCTATGAATAATTAAATCAAAATATCATGAAAACAACTTGTTTAAATCACGTCCCTTAACAATAAAATCTGCATCAAACTGCAATTCTCGAAATAACTTACACAGAAAAAATTTTTTTTTTACTAAATGTGAAAATTGTGAAATGTTTGAAATGTCATAACTTTTTTGTTTATTAGTTTACCATCACCAAATTTTTATGGTAGATAGCTAATATAATGGACCGTTTTATTATATAATTACGTTCGAAAAAAGATAGGGTTTTGAGATATTTGAGTTTTTGTGACAAAAATGATATTTTTAAAGGCAAAAAAATTTTTTTTTTTACTGTGCACATTTTCTTAAGAATCACCATTTAGTTGTCTAACTTTGCTGAAAAAATCATAATAATCGAACAATCCGTTTTTGCTGTGCAGCTTTTTAAATATTTTTGAACCATTTTCACATACACCCTTTTGAAAAGTTAGTCGTGACTCAATATGAAGATTTGATATCGAAAAATGACGATTTAGATGAAATTGAAAAACTGTGCAGAGTTTCAAATATTTTCGAAATGGTCGCTCAGGATCGACTGACATGCCCCCGTGGAATGCCTCAATTCCATCAACACGACCTAAGTTCGTTATCATCACTGGCAGAAATTCCCCAACCTCTTCACCCTCATTCCACTTTGGAAGCCGGATAAACCAGACATTACACGGACAAACTAAAACTACTCGAACGTGAAACACACTTAAGCTTTCTTAACTATCACTAATACATGTTTTTACGGAAACAAAGACTTTATCAACGACGTTTATTTAACGGATTACTTAACCTAGGTATTTACAACGGTCATTCCGACCGGCCGGCTTAATTTCCCCTGTTCACATCTGGCTACCTAACGTGTGCGGTTTTTTGCCTACTCTAGCTAATATTGTGTGTCTGTGCTAAGGTGCTTGCATGCAAGGCTCTCTACTCACGGTCTTTCGGGGCTTACGCTTTCAAGCTCCCTTTTGCGCTTCCTACGACGACGACGGCGATGGCTGCCACCGGCGATGATTCGTTGAGCTACAACCGAGTTTCACGTTCACGCACGAGATTTTGGTGGTTTTCTCGTGCCGTGAACTTACTGGCTGGGCGAACGATGAACGGAATAGTCGCCTGGAGTGCGTTGAGGGCGTTCGCGACTCCCTTCCGGCCTCAAACCGCCGGGAAACTTTGCTTCCAGAGCGTAGACTGGATGCGCGACGGAGGGTGGTGCGGCGGCTAGCTTTTCGTCTGCGCTTTGTGCGGTATTTTTGGGTTGGCTCTGAATGAAAAAGCCGTAGCTTGCGCTAGGCTTTGAACTCTGACACAACAGTTCAACACGCACAACTTTTACCGCACAAACTTCGATATCTAGCTAGGGTAACAATTACACCACGGAAACTACACAACTTCGCGATCCTTCTTCTACCACGGTCTGGGACAAAGTGGACGAGACTATTTCTGAAATCCCTCAGATTAAACTGTCACGGTATGGTTTTAAGAAACGGGAACCCAATGGTCTCCGCTTACTATATTCGAGACATATCAATTGTAGCTATCTCCTTTTGCTTTCGAATCGAAATTAGTTTACTCATCTCATTCCGTTATCGTGTCGAAGAATTCAATAGTTGCCTTTCAGTGTTCTCTATCCAGGCAACGAGAGCACGAATAGTGATTCTCGAATCGCTTCGCGCATCAACCTTGCGTAGCGGGATACCTATTTAAAAAGACAGGATCACCGTCTTCGACCAGAGGTCGCACAGACTGAACACTTAACATCTAGCATGAGACAACGGACAAGGACATTTACACAACACCCAGTGGACCAGTGGAGAACTTTTCGTTTTACGAAAAGTTTTCTCCTTACCGGAGCGGGAATCGAACCCACACTCCACAGCATATGCGTGTAGACGATTGACGTCGCTAACCGCACGGCCACGAAGCCCACAAACGCTTCGAAAGTTGTATGCAATTTCCAAGTATTGTGCGTTGTGTGGTAATTTATTTTGTTTAATTGTGCTTCGCGTTTCTATGTTCATGTAATTTACTACTTTTAAGATTTTTTATATAATATTTACATTTATTTAGAATGCTTAAGCAAAACAATAATAACAAGAAAACAAATAACTGTTAAATAAATAAATAACGAAAACGGCTACTGTTACACCATATACCTAACAAGCTGTGTGATGAAGCTTTTCGAAAGAATGGTCAATCGCAGACTAATGAACGAACTCGAAAATAAATCAGTCCTGGGACCTAATCAATTCGCTTTCCGGAAAGGAAAACAAACAACTGATCCCCTTACAGAGATAGAAGACATATGCACCCAAGCCATAAATGAGAAAAAACACGCAGAACTTCTTTTCCTGGACTTAGAAAAGGCATACGACAGAACCTGGCGCTATCTGATACTAAAAAATCTGTCAAAAGCTGGCATAGGGGGACACATGGCTACCTTTTGCCAAAATTTCTCGAAGAAAGACGTTTCAAAGTGCTTTATCAAGGGCATTTCTCCTCTCAACAAATTCAACAAAACGGAGTACCACAAGGATCAGTACTTGCTGCCACATTCTTCCTAGTTGCTATCAATAGCATTAACGATTGGATACCCAAGACACTATTATCAAACTATATGCAGGAGACATCTGCATCGTCGTAATCACACGATGAGCAAGATGGACCCGTTTTAAGATACAAAAAATCCTGAACCGAATCAATGACTGGTGCACTGAAACTGGATTCACCATCTCTACTCAAAAGTCGTCAATTATGCACTTCGGAAACCGGAAAAAGCTTCCTAAACAACCTCCTGCAATATTTGATAAAGAACCAATTAAAACTAACAAAAAATACAAAACTGTTAGGAATATGGCTAGATCACAAACTCAACTTCAAACATCATATTCAAACGAAACGAGATGAATGTAAACGAATATTAGCCCTGATGAAAAGTATAAGCAGCACAAATTTCGGAGCAGATCGAAGATCATTACTTCGGATATTAAACACCATGCTTGTTCCCAGACTTATATACGGAGGCCCTATAATAAGCCGAGCTAAAGATACCGATCTCAACAGACTGTGCCCCATATACCATCAAGGAATTCGAATAGCCACTGGGGCATTTCACTCCAGCCCAATTGAAAGCCTGTTAGCAGAAAGTGGACAACTTCCATTGGATCTTAGAATATCTGAAGCACTTATCTTATATAGTACAAAACAAATGTGCCGCAAAGCTATCTCCCCAACCTGTACACTAGCAGAGCGATCAAACGAAAAATCAGAGACCCTGAACATCCCACAGGTAAACGTTACCATAGGACAATCAAATTACAACACCATCAAACAAATAAACGGAGTCAACATAACCACACTCAATACTCTAACACCCACCGAAAAAAGAATCCGTTTTCTCGAAGCATGCAAACTCAAATACCCCCACCACAAACACATATACACCGATGGATCAAAAACCAGACAAGGAACGGTAAGCGGAATATACTCGAGTGACCATGAAATTAGCATCAATCTTCCTAAACATTTATCCATCTTCAGCGCGGAAGCATACGCAATAAAAAAAGCAATTGACCTCAACCCCACTGAATTGACGGTCATATTCAGCGATTCTCAAAGTGTCCTCGCGGCAGTTAAAGGGCACAACTCTAACCACCCATGGATAGAAGATATCAAAAACAAAGTAAAACAAAACCCTGGCCGCTTAGACCTGTGCTGGGTACCAGCTCATATCAACATAACTGGCAACGAAAAGCCGACAAACTAGCGAAACTTGCCACAGCAGCACAGACATCCACCAATATTGAAACACCATACGATGATTACAAAAAGCTAGTTGAACTCCATACAAGACTAACATGGGAGAATGCCTGGCACAATAACCGCGGACACTTGAGAGAAATAAAATATGATACAAGCGAATGGTCAACATCCTTCTCGATGAACAGAGAAGAAAGCAAAGCTATTACCCGACTCAGAATCGGTCACACTAGAATTACACATGGACATTACGCCCGCAAGGAAGCCGCACCCACCTGCTCAGCATGTGGCTCCCCAATTACAGTGAAGCACATCATTCTGGAATGCACCAAATTCAGCAAACACCGTATCGAAGAAAATATCGCCAAGTCACTCTACCTGGTCCTAGGAAACGATATCAATGAACTTAGAAAAACAGCATCATACCTCACGAAAACGAATTTGATCCACGAAATTTAACGCATCAGCAAAAATACTTACACGATGAATAAGCCAACCACCGAGCTACGCAGCATAAGGGAATCAAGACAACCAACCTGACGGAAACCCGGACCAAAGGCTAACACGAACGATAAATCCACAGTGACTAGATATAAGAATGTATTGTAATTTTATCCTCCGGTGACTTAAATGACAACAAGTTAAAAAGGTCACCTAAATAAATCAAATACAACAACAACAACAACAAACATAAGAGAGCAGATGCGTGTTTCGGTCGAAAGATCATTCAAGATTACCTTTGTTTGAATCCCTTCTCACTGCTCAATCTACGGCAATAAGAAAGCAGACTCGCTGGCAAAGGAAGGAAGGAAGGTGATGTTTATGATAGACAACTCTTAAGCAACGAGTTTTTCCTATTAGTCCGTCATAGTACTTCAGAGCTTGCAAAGGAATTGGACACACAACAAACTTGGACGGTGGCTATTTTCCATAGTTCAAAAGTTTCTGCGCGAGGGTGGTTCAGATGTGAGGACTTAAGTCGGGGCTTCATTCGCACGATGTCGAGACTTATGTCCAATCACTATTCACTAAACGCACATCTGTACAGAATAAACCTTGGCGATAGCAACTTATGTAGGTGCGGAACCGATTATGATGACATCGATCACGTAGTTTGGTTCTGCTCGGAAAATGACGCCTCCAGAGAGCGACTATTGGATACCCTTGTGGCCCGAGGTAAACAACCCTTCAGGAAAGTTCGAGGTGTTTTGGGAGATCGTGATGTAGTCTATATGCAGGCCATTTATGGTTTTCTTTGTTCTTCTGACATCAAAATCTAATATTTTGTTTTTTTTCCTTTCTTCAAAGTTTTTTTTAAGTCTCCGCCTGTCTGTTCCGTAGAGCTCCGTAGCTCTGGACATCCGGAAGATGATCCCAGTCGAACCATTCTTCGAGCACGACGACACACCACATCGTCACTGACGCCAAATAACCGGATGAGCAGCTGACATTCTTTAATTATGATGATTCCCTGATTTCCGAATCCTAATCCCCTTCCATCCCTGAACATTGTGAACCTAACCTCGAGTCACTACGAGTACGTTGGCTTCTTCCCTTCTCTTATTAACTTCATAATAAAATGATATTGATTGTACATATCCTAAAGAACCATGGCTCCGTAAAGTGTTATACACGCCTGAGCCTACCAAATAAACGAAATTGGAAAAAAAAAAGTGTACCTATATGGCCTCCACTTTGTGCACTTATTCGTATTGACATACGATCTCTTGTTTGCTTACCAAACTTTTTCCAATAATCTTCAATGTGCAAAGCTCTAACAAATTTAACGTTAATATTAAAAACTATAGATAGTAGAATCTATAGATGAGCGAAAGCAAGGCTGAGTCGATTTTGTTGCCCGTGCACACGCGCGTATGACGTCACAGCCCTTAACGTTTCCATTGAAATCGTGACGTCATGCTCGTTTGGAGACACGTTTGACAGTTCGTTTGGAGACAGAGGATTTATCTTCGCTCATCTATATATTCCACTATCTATATTAAAAACTAAAAATCGATCGATTTTTTATGTCCTCCTTTCTAATCAAATGTCCTCCTTTTTCACTACGATTCGGGGTCCTCCTTTGGAAAAATGTCATATGGTCACCCTAGTCAGGAGTGACCTTATAGACAGATTATCACCACACCTTTTTCGTTCTCTTACATCACCGATACTCTCGCTTGCCTATGATTATCCTTCCGTAAAACATTTATAACATTACACAATTATTTGACGTAAAGATCAACAAAGGAAATCCCGTTTTGATTGATTGATTCCATGCACGATACGTTTGCATCATAATACCATGCAACATCATCATTTTGATGGACACCTAAAGGCAAACCCACTCCGTACCCTTGTGCTGCATAAAACGCAATCATCCAGTCGGCTTGCCAGTGTTGTTTATTGTTATTATTGGCGATTAGAATGATTGTTTTCAACTAATTCGCGTTTTCCGACAAACGGCTACGTAATGTGATGTATCAGCTGATTTTTGCGCGGGCGCCTACGGACGCCATCATTCGTGCTGTGACTTTTGACCACTCTGACTTCGCGGAGAAGAATAAAATAAATAAACACGATTATTACGACGTGAATCCAGTTTGTTCAAGGTTTACTGAGGTGGCCTAGCTGACGCTGCATCTAAAAAACACGCCGGACACATCAATCTTCTACCAATAGTGTCCACCAAAGCTTGTGATAGTTTCGTTTATGATCCATAGATTTTAGTATTAGTCAATTTAATAATTAATAAGAGACAATTAAACAGGTCTGTTGTTAATTCGCTGCGAAGTTTCGGTTTGCCATGTCGAACCGCCCACAATTTATCCTTGAAACTGGGAGGCAAAGAGCAGCCGGTCATTGTGGCGGGCATCTCTGATACTCTTCCGATCTTGTCCCTATTTATTCCAATTTTGTATGGCTAAGAGAAGAATTATCTCGGGATAAGTTCACTTCTACCCAATTTACATTGTCGAAGAACAAGAAGCGAAAAACTAAAGATGCATACCGGAAGCGCTACCCGCCATCCACTTCATTTACTGCAAAACGTGCTTCACAGTCCTAACACTGCAGTCGTTCAACAACTAGTTGAAACGCTGCAATTTGTTGATGAATTCCATCAGCGACAATTTTGCATTGTTCAACCGAGAGGGACACAACTTTCCCCCGTCGAGGGACAGAGCGGACGAATGCGGCCGATGCAATGCGATGGCAGCAGTGCCTAGGAATGATGACCGGCTCTTCTATTTACTGATGCTAAACTGCACACAAACGACGACGGCAATTTCCGCTCTTTGGTCCCCGGATGGACGGAACACGCGAAAGGTTTATAATGGAGCACAACTACGGGGGGATTCACGAGCACTCCCATTAAGGGGTCGTACTCTAATTACGTAAGCATTTTTTTCTGGGTTTTCCCGAACCCTCATATCCCCTTGTAAGATTTTTCCCATACAAATTAATCTTTGCCTATATGGAACATAAGAACCAAAAACGACAAACCCTCCATTAGTGCTTACGTAATAAGTGTACGGCCCCTAAGCTACTGGCGAGCTGCACCACGGGGCTTTATGTTTAATTGTCATTATGATAGTAGCATCGCTTGTTATGCTGTGAATTTTGCTGCGATTGTCTAATGCCTAATTCATTCTTTTTACACTGTTTAAATTGCCTCATACACAGTGTCGCAGGGAGTGGGTGGGACAAGTACACTCAGCGAACTGGACTATCGAAATTCATAACTGACGCCTTATGAATCTTCAACTGCTTTTTCCACCAACAGTGCTTCTTATACGCAGTTACCTTCCCGAGTATTCAAGCGTCGATGGGCGTGTGGTCTACATACCGGCCTCCCGACCCCGACGTCCATGGTTCGAACCCAGTCTGCCGCACTTTGCTTTTTTTAAATGAAAATCATCATTCATAAGGCAACATATTGAAATTCATACCGATTCCTTGTGGCAAATTTTCATAAGGCGTTTTATTGAAAATCATACGTCCATTTTCCTCAGTGTAGGACATGTCCTACGCATGAAAATACCTGGGTAGGACAGTCGAAGCATTGTCCTAACCATGATTATGGTCAGAACATACCATATGGATTACTGAAAGATCTAATGTTACCAATGCTATTTCAATTTCTAGATCTATAAAAATAACAATTGAACGTTTCAAAGGTAATCAGAGGTTTGAAAGTTTCTCAGATGTTGAACTGACAATCGTGGAGGTTTCCAGGGATTGCAAAGGAGAAATCTATCCCGAAAGGCTTCTCAGAGTCTATGGGAATCTTTTCATTTCAAAAAGTACTCAATGATGCATCAAGATTTTCCAAGAAGTATTGAAATTTCTAATAGTATCTGCTCTTCCACAAAATTGTTCAAAACTTTCTGGAAGTGCGTAATAATTTCTGGTAGTTCAAGGAGGCTCATATAATCTCTGAAATTTCATAAGAATCGACAGGTTGACTGTGAATTAATCAAAAGTTGAATATCTAAACAAGGATATAGTTTAGCTTAACTTAGCCAAGACTGACTATACTTGTCAATAAGCATATGCGGTATTTCGAAAAAATTTCGTTTCAGGTGGTTCGAAACGAAATTCCGCGGATTTTCGCGGAATTTGAGCATTGCGAAATCTGATTTCTTGATTCCGTTTCGTTTCGTGAAATTACACAAATTTCGCTAGAAAAAACTAGCTTCTAACGAAATTTAACGGAATTCCGCGGAATTTCGAAACAAATTTAAAGTTAAACCATACTTTATATTATCAAAAATTTTCGCTGCACCGCTGAACATAATCATAAAGTTGTTTTCAAAACTTTGGATTATACAATATTCCTATTAACGCTTACTACATAACCTCATTCTTAGTCGAACAAACTCGTATGTAGTTTTCTTCTATATGAATGCGGAAACGATCATGTGGATTAGAGTTTCCATCCCGGGACATCCCGGGACAAAAAATCCCGGGATTTAGGAAAATTCGGGATTTCCCGATACCCGGGATATTATTTTTGAAATCCCGAAAATCCCGGGATACCCGGGACAAAAAATACTGTTTCACTTCCGGTTCGCAAACAGTGTAATTTTTCTTCTTACAAAAGTTATTTGTTTTGAACGCGAAACCCAACTTAGCTGATAAACTCTTATCATATTTTTATACCTCCTATCAGACATGATTTTTTCTACAAGTTTGTTTATTTGGTAGGCTCAGGCATGTCTACGGGGCCAAGGTTTTTTGTGATGCACAATCGATATCATCTTATTATTAAATTAGTAAGAGAGGAACAGACATGAAAATATCGGAGATAGTTAATAGAACACCTTCACAAAAAATATTAGATTCCCCTATACCACTCAATGGAGGACTACTGACTGATGCTTTTTATAGCAGCTACAGCTCTCTATTAATTAAACGACAAGTATCTACAGTACAAGATCAGCTACATATATTTGGCGCCTTCTTTCTACCCATCTCCCGTCTACAGTGAGGTTGTGTACACTAGCTGATATTCGCCTTGCTAATCTCCTCGCGCCATCCAACATTGAGGCAGTCTTCCTGAGCTTTTTGCCTCCAAAACAATTCTTGATCCAATTCATGTCCTTACAATCGACGTTCGTACAACAAACTTTCCAGCACATGCGCAAGTACAAGTGGTCCGACCACGATGCTCTACCTATTTTTTTTGGTTCTTGCTGCTGACCAGCTCCTGACCAAAGCTTCGCTTGGACTCCTACTGACCAACTAGCAAGCTACCGAAAGTTCGAACCTCCCACTAAATTCTGTACGGCGCTACCCATGATTTTCGCAGCCAATGCACGATGCCACGAGACTTATGCGCCCGATCCATGGATCCCGGATTGTGATTACGTTTCTGTAGATAATCCATCGACACTATGTTTAAGATCTGAAATCTTCCTGGACCATAATCTGTTCCAGGGTTGTTAATCGATAAATTATCGTCGTTAATTTAACGCCTACTTCGATAACGATAACGGTTGTACGATGATGTTTCGTTGACGATAAAGTGAGCGTTGATTTAACGTTATCGTTATCGAGTACTCGTTGATTTATCGATAATTATCGATTCTACTGCGCATCTTCCATCTTTCGTCACTAGGGTATTGAATGCAATCCCAGCAACTGTCTAAACCCAATGCATATTCAAAACAATGCAGACAGTCAAGCCGACTGCAACCGCCAGCGAACCCTTCTTCTCGGACTCGGCGATCATATATTCCAAAAGGGCACTCTACCTTCCGAGAAAAACGTGAATATTATTTGCTTCTTGAAGTTGTTTTTTTTTCGAAAGAATCGATTCAAATTAGAATTGAATTGAGTTCCAATTGAACTCTGTGTTATCTGGCCTTTCTAAAATAAGAACTTTACCCTTGAATAAAATCGTTTTTAAATCAAAAAATAAGTTTATTGGCATATCGGTCTCGATGCTGCTCGTATAGAGGAAGGGAGCAGCGTGTGTGCGAAAGCAGATGGGAAAGAAACGGAGTCAAATGTTATCGCTAGGCAGCGACAAGTGTGAAAATGGTTGAAAGGTGTTGAAGTATGCGAGGGCCATTTGAGAATAATTAAATTATCAAGCGTCCGTCTTTTGCCGTACATCCTTTCTGCGGATGGCTCGGGCAGTGAATGAAAGTCACTGTTACCGAGACTGGCCAGTCTCTTGCCAGTCTCGGTAACAGTGACTTTCATCTTTGAGCCAATATGCAACAAGAACTGAACGACAATTCTCAAGTAACCTCAACACCGCGATTCACACTTGTATTCAGGACTCCATTCTTCCATCTATAACAACCAACTTTCTGAAACAGCATCAGCTAACGATCAATAAAATTAAATTAAAACTGATCACGGTCGTACAGCTTCTGTCTAATCAAAAAATAAGTTTTCTTAGGAAATATCGAAAAATCCCGGGATCCCGGGATTTCCCGGGATATACGAACAACTTCATCCCGAATGCCGGGGCAACGAAAATGGCCGGGAAATGGAAACTCTAATGTGGATGCTGGTCATGCAGCTAGTCCGGTAGAACGCGAAGTGAAAAAAAAAATCTACCTCGCGTAGCAGAAATTTGTTCAACCAGTGTGCAATCGATCGTGTTGATGCTGATCACACCAACTAGTGTGGGAGAACGTGGAGTGATAAAACTAATGTCTGCATCGAAGAGTACAAAATTATTTAGTGCGGGATCGATCAGACCGCATCGTGCTTTCGTGCTGTGCGGTTCTATTTTCTCTCTTTGCGGAAGGAAGTTTTTAATACTACCCGAAGCTATTTTAATTTCAACAGTGCTTCTCAGCGCTATTTGTACCCACTGATCCCGTTACGATCTTTGCAAGGACCCGTGCCTTCGTTTTACGTTGGACCCGTTTGCGGAAGTCAAATTCCGACAAGCGGTGGTAATCCTGCAGGGACACCGTTCTGGGAAAAAACCTCTTAGAAGGTCACGTCTCCACGCTCAGCAATGAGTATTAATAAAAACAAGAGGAAGGGGGAGTCTTTGAATTCTCCACTTTCTTCTAAGAAACACTTTTAATTATCATAGAGCTGATTGGGACTTATATAAAACGTATATCGATAGGAATTTTGATGTTGATATTCCTCTCGATACCAAAAGTGATATTGATAATGCTCTCGTATCTTTGACAAATTTAATTGTCGAAGCCAGAGGCATTGCAATTCCTAAATGTGAAATTAAATTCAACTACAGTATTATTGACGACGATCTTCAGCTACTGATCCGTCTTAAAAATGTGAGAGGAAGGCAATACCAAAGAACTCGCGATCCCGCGTTGAAAGTTATTTGGCGAGATTTGCAAAATGAAATTAAAAAACGTTTCGCTATCCTGAGAAATACCAACTTTGAGAACAGTGACTCGAAGTTAGATCCCAATTCGAAACCCTTTTGGAAATTAACGAATACTCTTAAAAAACCTCAAAAGTCAATTCCAGCGCTTAACGAGGGAAATAAAACTTTATTAACAAATGGCGAAAAGGCTCAAAAACTTGCTCAGCAGTTCGAGAGTGCCCATAATTTCAGTCTAGGTCTCACTAGTCCAATTGAGGATCAGGTTACACGGAGCTTCGAAGACATTCTCAATCAAGATAATGTTTTTGACCCTTCGTTGTGAGCTAATTTGGATGAAGTGAGATCTATCACTAGAAAATTTAAAAATATGAAAGCCCCGGGTGATGATGGTATTTTCTACATACTTATCAAAAAACTTCCTGAGAGCTCTTCATCCTTTTTGGTTAATTTATTTACCAAATGTTTTCAGTTGGCATACTTCCCAGATAAATAGAAAAACGCCAAAGTTGTTCCAATTTTGAAGCCGGACAAAAATCCAGCTGAGGCTTCTAGTTATCGCCCAATCAGTTTGCTTTCTTCAATAAGCAAAGATTATTTTGAATAGAATGATGGTTCATATTAATGCCAATTATAATGTTTGCTGATTAGCAATTTGGTTTTTGCCATGGGCATTCAATCACTCATCAGTTATTAAGAGTTACGAACTTCATTCGGCTCAACAAATCTGAAGGATATTCGACTGGGGTTGCTGTTCTTGGTATAGAGAAAGCTTTGACAGTGTTTGGCATTAATGCTTGGTTGTAAAATTGTTGAAATTTAAATTTTCCTCTATACATTATTAAACTGATCCAAAATTATTTATCAGATCGCTCACTGCAGGTAAACTATCAGAATTCCAAATCTGATAGATTTCCTGTAAGGGCTGGTGTCCCCCAAGGCAGCATACTGGGGCCCATTTTGTATAACATTTTTACTTCTGACTTACCTGATTTCAATTAATTGCATATTATTCGGCAACTCGGCCGTACGAAAACCATTTTTGACGTAGACTACGTCTAAGGGGAAGACTCAGATACAGGGTGTAAAACCGAAATTTCCAAATTCGAGACCGTCACGAAATTAGGATAGATTTCAAACGCTAATAGCGTCTTTATCTTTCGATGGATTTTCGACATTTGCTTATCAATCGATTCAGAAACTCTCCAGGAATTTGCCAATTATATTGATACTATTGATTATCAACGTTAAACTATTGAAAATGTTGTTTCTTTCCAAACCGGGTGAAAAATTCAATTCCGTTCATAAATCCCCAACACGGACATCAGATTGCAGTAAGGTACGGGCCTTTTGATTCACTGCTTCGTTTTCCCTGTGTATAGAAAGCCCCGTGTTTCGCGTGCGCGCGTCATTTTCATTCTGGATGTCACGGCGAGCGGACCAGGGCGTCCAGAAGCGGTCCCAGTGACAACGGCTGTCTCAGCGGATGAAATTTTTTCGGTCGGTGGTGGTGGCGGTCGTGGAAGCAGCAGCACATCATTTTCATCCGTGTCCCATCTTCGGCGGATCTGGCAATCGACGGCGTTCGTTGAGCCGAATCATCGGATGGCGGTCGCGCAGCCCAGTGGCTGCTGATAAGGCACATAAGTGGCAATTAATCGGTTCTTTTCAGGGCCATTATTATATTTGGGAGGAAGGTTAAGTTGAAATAATTTTCCTAAAGTGCAACCGTTAGGAACTGGAAAATTCTTCGGTGAAATTTTCTAGCGTAATTCGGAGTTATATGATTTTAGTGATTGGGAATGTTGATATTAGACGAACTTTCTTCATAGAACAAAGCATAATTGTTTGGCATCGGTAACGGAATCATAGCATTAGTGCCGGTCCGAGCATAGGCTGTCATCGGAAGATTCCTACAGCAATTTATTCACTAATGTGGCGTTTGCAACAATTTGGATGTTGTCGGCACAACATGAAATTTTCCCGCGAGACTCTAATTTTTATATTTTCTGTTGATGATTGAAACAGAAATCGATTCCGAGATGAACTTTATTCAAAGCGCAACGCTAACGTCAGTAGTTGAATCCCAAGTAAGTATCGGAAGGAGACCATGCAAACAATTGATTCGCATTATGACTGAAGAAAATTGTATGGCGTCAGTATTGATGTTTGCTACAGATTTTTGACGTAAACTTCGTCTAAGGGGAAGACTCAGATACAGGGTTTAAAACGGAAATTTCCAAATTCGAGACTGCAATTTGCCAATTCTATTGATACTATAGATTATTATTAATGCTTAATTTTTTTTCTTTCAACAAATATAATTTTGAAGAAGTATCACCGGCGCGTGCTTACTCGAAATCTACATGCTGATACATTTACAGTTACATCAAACAACTGAAAACCGAAATACGCCACTCCAAAATTACGAGGTGACAATGTTAGAAAAAGACAAAAGATAGGAAAAATAACACGGTGTGTAGTGCCTCCCCGAGTCACCTTAAGGGAAGATCCTTTAATTACGGAACGCAAAAATTAGGCATTTTCAACCCTCCCTCCCCCCTATGTCACACTTTTTGTATGAAGCATCTAAAAATTATGTATGGGTCGTCACACTTCGCCCAACCCCCCTCCCCCCTCTAAGCGTTACGTGATTTGTGGACGCTCCCAAGAGCCACTTTCATTCAAGACAAAATTTTCAAAACGACTTATCTGCTTTTGTAAACAAAGATTCAAACGACGATTTGACGAATCTGATAGCTCTCCCACGCAAACCAACACCATCAACAGGTAGCCGAAACCTTCACCTACCTATTGATGGTGTTAGTTTGCGTGGGAGAGCTATCAGATACGTCAAATCGTCGTTTGAATCTTTGTTTAGAAAAGCAGATAAGTCGTTTTGAAAATTTTGTCTTGCATTGATGGTAGCCGATCGTTAGTACTTCATATCAAATATCATATCATATCATAGCATATCAAAGAATATTGTGGCCAAATTTCATAAAATTTGGTCAACAAAAACCCCCCTGACAATAATAGAACAAAACCTGCCAAAGCCATCATTCCCCCTTTTTTAGACAAGCAAATTTAATCTGAGCGCTGCTAATGTTGATGACGACGACCGCGCGACCCACACCATCGCCGGGAATAAAATTTCCGGTAGGAGCTCCGCCGATGCCGAAGGTGGTACCACGGTCTGCTCTCCGCGACATCTCGAACGAAATGGCCATTTTTTTTTTTTTTTTTTTTTTTCCATTATATATATCTTTATTTTATAAATTTGTGTGTATACATGTCTACTTTTTAAGTGATATAAGTTTACTTCAACTTTTTCATCCTTTGCTTGTATCTCTCTCATCAGTGATGAGTGTGTGGAATTATATTTTGTGTTCTGTGTGTGTATACATGGGTATATGTGTTTAATTTTAATTTGAAAACCTACTTAACCTAATAATTTGAAAACCTAGTTGACCAGCGCTCGGATGAGCGGGTGTTCGGAGTGGGTAGCACTTACTATGAAGCTGTCAATCGACTCCTCGATCCTCTGCTGCACTGTCTTGCACCCAGCAGCACGATGCAGCTCGCTGATCCTCGTGTCGTACGAAGCGTCCAAAATCGTTCGGAGGAATCTGTTCTGCACCACCTGCAGCTTCTTGACGTGGGTTGCAGCGCATGTTCCCCACACCGGCATCGCATAGTTGACCACCGGAGCGATGATCGCTGTGAAGGTAGCCAGCTTGTTTCGGCGTGATAGACGGGACCGGCGGTTGATCAATGGGTACACCGATTTCAACAGTCCGATGCACCTTCGCTTCAGGATGTCCGTGTGGGAGCGGTAAATCAGTTTGTTGTCTATCGTGACGCCGAGGTATCCGACTTCGTTGGACCACTCAACAGGGCAGCGGTTTACCCGGATGAAGCAGTCTGGAGGCGGTAGAAGTTTTGGTGATTGTCGATGCCGGAAGAGTATGGCTTGACTCTTGGCCTCGTTTACCTTTATCTTCCACGATGTGAGGTACGTCACGTATGCTGTTACCCCTCGCTGGAGTCGTGAACGGTAGTCCTTCGGTGTCCGCCCGTTGGCTATGATGGCACTGTCGTCGGCGTAGAGCGCTAGGATGCACCCAGCTGGGAGCTGTGGAACATCAGAGGTGTACAAGTTGTACAGCATTGGACCCAGAAGGCTGCCTTGGGGAACGCCTGCCGTGATTGCCATGACATCCGATTTCACACCTGAAAGATGGACTTGGAACGTGCGATTTGACAAATAGTTCCTTACCATTTTTACGAGGTAGCCTGGAACATTTGCCTGAACCAGTTTGTGTACGAGCCCATCGTGCCATACGTTGTCGAACGCCTTTTCGACATCCAGGAGAACCATCGCAGTGTTGTTGGAGAGCGCCTTGTTCCGGAGTATGGTGTTCTCCACACGGACCAGCTGGTGGACGGTGGAGTGCCCTCGTCTGAAGCCGAATTGTACTGGCACGATAATGTTGTGCTCTTCGACATGCGCCATCAGCCGCTGGAGGATGAGCCGCTCTAATAGCTTGCTGACTGCCGATAACAACGTGATGGGCCTGTAGCTCGTTGGGGCCGTAGGGTCCTTCCCAGGTTTCGGAATGGGGATAACTTTCCCTATCTTCCACCTAGTTGGGAAGTACTTTTCTTCGAAGCACCTGGAGAAGATTGCTGCGAGGTGGCGGAATGCCTTTCCAGAAAGTTTCTTCAAAACTAAGTTGAAGATAGCGTCGTTTCCGGGAGCCTTCATGTTCTTACCGCGTTTGACTGCAGCTCGAACTTCGTCCTCTGTCACGCGATCAACAGGTGACCGGGCGTCCTCTTGCTCAAGTTGGTTGATGGTGTGCTGTACCGCTGATTCGTGGGGACTCGTCATATCAGCACCGAGGTTGTGTGCCTCTACGAGCTTGCTGGCGATGGCGTTGGCCTTCTCTAACGGAGAAACCAGAGTGTCTCCGGTGTCATCCTTCAGAGGTGGAACAACTGTTGGTCGTTTCTTCAGTAGTTTGGCCACCTTCCAGAACGGCCTCGAGTGGTCTTTCAATCGGGAAATGCTGCTTCCGAACTGTTGGTTTCGGATGGTCGTCATACGATCCCCAATCTGCCTGTTGAGAATCGACAGCTCTAGCTTTGAGCTCGCAGCCGGTTCTTTGGAACTGTCGACGAACGGCATTTCGTTGCTGGATGAGCCGCTGGGTGGAAGCGTCAATCTGGGTAAATTGCCGTCTCACGGGTACCCAACGGATGCATGCGTTTTCGGCGACATGAATTGCCTCCTCAAAGACATTAAGTTGGTTGTCGATGGCCTCGATGGATGATAGGTCCGCATTTTTAGGGAGACGGGCGTCCACTCGGCGACTGAAAGCCACCCAGTTGACTCGATGGTAATCTCGTCTCATAGCCTGCGGTGCGACCGTAGGTTTACAGTCCAGTTCGCACACCACCGGGTAGTGGTCGGAGCTCAGTTCGTGATGGGTGATTGGTTTCTTCAGTGGCAGGTCAGACAGAAACACGTCCAGAGTAGACGTATGTCCAGCTGGAGAAAGGAATGGGGTCATCCGGGAAGTGAACAGTACACGTTGCTGAGCTGAGGTGGTCAGCGAGGAGGTTACCGTTCCTGTTGTGTCGGTGATTTTGCCAGAGCGGATGCCGGGCGTTCAGATCACCAGCCACCACGAATCCTGGTTTGGCGGAGAGCTTTTGCAGGTCTTCAGCGAAGAGTGTCGACGTGCCATCGGTGTCCAAACATTGTCTGGGCATGTAGACAGCAAACAATAGGACGTCTCCATGGAGGGCGTGGATCTTCACGCCAATTGCCTCGATGACACTTGTCTTCGGATGAGGAAGTATTTGGTAGCGGATGCCTTGTTTAACAAGTACCGCCACGCCGCCTCCAGATGAATTAGGCCGATCTAGCCTGATTACGGTGTGATTTGGGAGCGAGAAGTTAGTTGATGGATTGAGCCGGGTCTCAGTGATCATTCCTACGTCGATATTTTGTTGGGCAAGGAAATTGCCCAACTCAATCTTTTCCGCCCTTACAGAGCGAGCGTTCCAATTGGCGATGCGGATGCGGTGGGGCTCAATTGACCCCATACTTGCACACCATATAGCCTAGGACATCGACCTGGTCCGATTTGGTCTTGCACCGCAGCATTCTCCCGCGGAATTCTGTAAAGATAGCCCATAGCTCGGCTGAACTGTAGAGCTCCTCTTTGCCAACCTCGGGTGAGGTATCGACTGGTGGTGCACTCTGATTCACACCTGCCCTGGTGCGGGGATCGATGTGACGATGGATGGTCCCGGTGTTGATCGTGGTTCGAGGGTTCACGAATTTCGGCTCTTCTGCTGCTACCGGCTTGTTTGGTAACGCTGGAAAGTTGTCCGGAGTAAAAGCAGGTGCAACTGCTCGCTTGTTAACCACCTTCTGGCCGGGGTGGTTCTTCGTGGTTGTTTGTTGCCGTATGTGCTGGTACTCGGCATCGCTTGGGACAGCTACGGTCCGTAGCTGGGTGAGCGCCGCAACAGTTGGCGCAGCGCTTGGTGCTGGCTTCTTTAGACGGACACTTTTCCGTGCTGTGGTTGTCCCCACAGTTGTTGCACCTGCTCTTCAGGTGGCAGTTCCGCGTTCCGTGGCCATGATACAGGCAGTTCATGCACTGCGTCACATCGGCCCGCTTGTTTCGGTAGGCTTCCCACCGCACTATGATTTGGCCAATCTGCTTGATCTCGCGCAGCTTCAGCAAGGTGGTGGACCCCTTCGCGAAGTGAATCAAGTAGAAGGCCTCGTCTAGAGCTGCACATTCGCCTTTCCTCTTGATAATGTGCGCGGCCTGCGCATCAAGTTTGTGCTCCAATTTCAGCCGATGTAGCAGCACTTCCGGAGCCACTAACGGTAGTCCCCGAAGCACAACCCGGTAGGGTCGGTCGGATGGCTTGTCGTGTGTGTAGTATTCGAAGCCGCACTGCTCGAGTACCTTACGCACCTTCGTCACGTCGTCATCGGAGGCACAGTGAATCTTCGTACCAAATCGGGTGATTTTGTACGAGAGCTTAGCGTCGCACGATTCTATTTTACCCGCTAGGGTTGTGAAATCCACGTTTTTCACAACCAGGGGTGGTTGCTTCTTCGCGCCGGGTGTTCCCGGAATCGAAACGACCGGTTTCGACTTGGAGGAATGGGCCTCGTTTTCGTTTGCTAGAGTGCTGAACGTGTTATTGTTCAGCAATTGGCGTTTGAGTTGCTTGCCATCGATGATAGCCACCGGGTCGGTCTTCTTCCGCTTGTGCTTCCTTTCCGTGGAAGCAGCCGCATCGTACGGAGTCTCCTCCGTCTCCATCTGCCGTTGGAAAAAAAAAAACAGTAGCAAAACTCGGAGAAATCGCTTTTTTATCACGAGAGCGCAACCGTCGTAGTCTGATAGCGATAGCGCTGATGATGACGAGCGGTAGCGAGCGAGCGAACGAAATGGCTCGCGCGCTGCTTTCTTGTAATCAATAAAGTTGAAACTGTAGCCACGCCCCTTCGGTGAGTGTGTGACGGTTGCACAATATTTGCATTCATACCGGACAACAAAGAGGCGGGACTAATGAGCCATCTTTATTGATTATAAGAAAACTGCTCTCCCGCGCGCGAGAGGCATTTCATTTCAAATGTCGTGGAGAGCGGTTCCAGCATCGGCGGAGTTGCTGAGAGAATTAATCGGTTCTTCTCAGGGCCACCATTCTATACAAAGGAAGAGGCGAGGCGAATATTATTCAAAGAGCAAATTAGCTACTTGGCGACGCCATAATGTTGCCGTCCGTAGCAGAATCACGAGTGCGCCCCGGGGGGAGATTCTATATAATATGAATTCGTATGAATGGCATCAGTGGCAGCCAAGTGAAAAATGTCGGAAGTGAATCACAAGTGTGCATCGGAGGGAGTTGCTGGAGTAAATATATTCATATGAATGGTAAATTGGTAATGTGATCGCATTTTGACGTGAACTACGTCTAAGGGGGAGACTCTGATACAGGGTATAAGATGAAAATTTCAAAATTGGGGACCGTCACGTAGTAATGTAAGTTTTTAAAAGATAATCTTTATCTTTTGATGGATTTTTGAGATTTATATATCAAATGAATCGGAAACTCTCCACCAATTTGCAAATGTTATTGAAATTTTTGATTATCAACGCTAAACTAGTGAAAATTTCAATTCCTTCCAAACCTAGTAAAAGTTCAGACCCAATCAATAATCCTGCAACCCCAACACGGACATGAGGTTGTTATAAGTTACGGTCCTTTTCGCCCATCGCTCCATTTTTCTATGCATAAAAGACTCGTGTCTCATACGCGCACGTCATTTTCGTTCGAGCATTCTCAGAGAGCGGACACGATACTTCATTTGTAGCCTTGAGCCAGCATTGGAGGCGATTGTTGGGCGGAGACAAAGGCATCCCACAGCGATAGGCGGCAGTCAACGATGGTGGAGCGACGGTCGGGACGGCAGCCTCACTGGAGTGAAAATTTGGCCCGCTTGCGGTCCAAGCGACAACGGCTGCCGCGTTGATGTTGGTCGCGTCGTCAATGGTGGAGCTGCGGTAATTGCTGATAGTGAATGGAGTCATTTAAAGTTTCAAATGGTAACAATGTAAGAGTAATCAATATTTTAAGACCAACTTTAGAACATGCTGGGTCGGAGTGGGAACGGAATTTGACATCTTCGGATCAACGCCGTTTCTTATGAGCGAATATAATAAATAAATATATTATATTATATCTATTACAGCAATTATGTTTATGAGGATATTTATGTTGTTATACTTATTAAATACGACAATAGAGGCTTGTTTGCAGCCGTTTGATCATTTATTCATCCACTTAGAATTCATTTGTTGATCAAAATCATTATCATATCAGGGGGAAGGGGAATTTAATTTCTTTTTGCTCTTTTTTCGTTTCAGAGAGCGAGCAAAGGCGCTTAAACCTAGGCTATTAGCCAGGGCAAGGCTAATACCTTCGCCCCATCCGAGGAAAATCATCATCCAGGATAACGGAGTGATTTAAATTTCTTAGCAAAGTCACTCCCAACGTCTTAACAAAAAAAATGCTTATAATGACACTTCTTAGCCACATACCCTACCACCCATCCAACTTCTTGACATCTACGAGAAAGTCGATGAGTCGCTGGCCTTTCATTAAGTAAATGTCATATCATCATTTCCTTCCCTTTCCTAGTAACGGAGAAGATGGGCGTGGCCGGCAATGATAGCTTTCATGTTTTATCATTTTGGACCCCCAATTGGATTTCCATTGAATCCCAAATGGAAATCCATAAGCATTTGGGGTAAGAAAGGTAAAGAATACACATGACAACTATCAGTATGCAATCTACGAAATACTCCGTTACAACGCAACGCAACGCAACGCAACGCATAGTGAATGGAGTCATTTAAAGTAAATCAATTCTTTGGATTACCATCATTACCGTTGAAAAATGGTGTTAAGTTGAGAGGATTTTCGAAAGTGCAACAACTTGTGACCAGCACACTCTTGGCGTTCAGTAAAATCTTCTAGCAAGATTCTGAATTTGGTTATGTGCTGTCAGTGATTTCCAATGCGTACCATTGAGAAAAATAAAAATATAAAATTGGTCAATTGCAGACAAACTTCGGTTAGTTACGCAGAACTTCGGTTAGTTAGGAAATTTAAATGCAAGGATGATATCAGTAGCTGTCAACTAAAATTTTCATTTTTGCTGTTAGGGATTGGAATTGCACATTATCGAAGGTTAATCGGTTCTTTTTAGAACCAAAATTTTATACAAAAGAATATCAACCGAAACTAATTTTATTCAAAGTGCAAATTATTATTTGCAATAGAAATACCCAAATTAAGTTAAGCTCATTCAGAATATTTTTCGAAAAATAAGAAAAAACAACAACGAAATTGATTTTTTTTCAAGTGAAACCCCTAACAAATTAAACAAACAAAACTAAACTTCTCATATTATATAAAACTCGAGAATTAAAAAAATTTGACTTAATTACATGAATATATCAGCTACTTTCAAAATGTAAATTTTTAATTGTCGTATGCAACAAATTTTATGTTTTGAATATTGCTCGACACCAGTGTTGTCTCAAAAGTAATCAAAAGAACAATTTTGTAATATTTATGAATTATGGGTCTTGCTAGGTTCTTCATTTCACCAAACGGTTTTACGTAGTTTACGTCGGGCGGTCGTGTCTTGTACACAACCCTTATGATTTTTTAAGAAAAACTATGTGTTTATATTTGGCCAAGAATACAATACAAATTCAAATTTCAGATCAATTACGGGAAATTTTCTGAATAATTTACAAAAAAGATTTATCTTGGTCGTCCATGTATAGAATGTAGTTTTATAATATTTAAAGCAAAGTCGTCTATGTTGTTTTGATGCAACTGTTTCCTAGAAAAAAAAAACCCATGATAATGTGAAGAGAAGAATCCATGATTGCATATTTAGTTTTATTGAAATTAGCTTATTTTGTTAAATATCTTGGCTGTGCATATGCACAGCATATGTTTCGAATTGGACAAATTGATATGAAATTTGCGAAAAAGAATCCACGTGTCTTGGAAGGACCCGAACCCTCAACCTCCTACTCTCTAGACAGGCGTGATAACCCCTACACAACAAGACCACTTAAAGGTCACGTTTGCGGAAAAGCCATCAGAATCTGAGTACCAACCTCCACCGCGGTTAGCTCTCTTTTTTGCAAATTGAATATCTTTCGGATGCCTGATTTGTTCAATCTCCACATGTGCTTTTACTGTTGTATATCCACAGTCAAGCGAGTGCACATTGTTTATTAAACGAGAGGATCGCACTCCATGCCCACCAGCAACGGACTGGGCGGGATGGTGTAGAATGCGAATCAATCGCACTCTGCTGTGCCAAAGGGTTGCTTGGCTAAAGCATTTGATGAGTTTGATTGCCTTACGTAAGCGGTCGCGTGTACTCAGACGACTGACGACGACGACCTGATTTACCACCAGGGTGTCAAAAATCTTTGTTTGCAGATGACACAGGTCTCTTAGCCAAAGGGCGAAGCCTTCGTGTCATTTGTAGTAGATTGCAAAAAAAGTTTGGATATTTTCTCCACTTACTCGCATAAATGTAAAATTTACCCGAATGCTTCCAAAACTCAGCTTGTAATTTTCCCACATAAGCCGAGAGCTTCTTATTTGATACCTTCTAGCAGACATATTGTCACTATGAATGGGGTTCCAATTAATTGGTCTAGCGAAGCCAAATATTTAGGACTTCTGCTAGACCAAAAATTAATTTAAACATCACATTGAAGGTCTTCAAGCCAAATGTAACAAATATATTAAGTGTCTATATCCACTTATAAACAGAAAATCAAAACTTTGTCTTAAGAACAAACTTTTGATTTACAAACAAATTTTTAGACCAGCCATGCTGTATGCTGTGCCAATATGGACTAGTCGCTGCAATACCAGAAAGAAGGCACTTCAGAGAATTAAAAATAAAATTTTGAAAATGATTCTGAAGTTGCCTCCGTGGTATAGTACCAATGAACTTCATAGAATTTCTAATATTGAGACATTGCAACAAATGTCCAACAAAATAATTTCAAATTTTAGACAAAAATCGCTGCAATCTTCTATTGCAACGATTAGCTCCTTATACCCTTAGTATAAATTAGGTTAAGTTAAGTTTAAGTTAAAAACATTGTAATTCCTACATGGTTCAATTAAACCAGAGAAAAAATCCTTGCTGCCAGAGGCAATTGAAATGTATTAATAATAACTAAAAAGTAACATAGCAAATAAGGATGATAGTGTTAAGAAAACACGGAATACCTAGTCTAAGAGATGAATGCAAGTATTAGATAATTAGCAAATAAAATTAATTTAAAAAAAAAAATAAAAATAAAATTGCGGGATCGATCGTGTTGTAGAAGATTATTAAACGAAACACATTGATCTTGCGTTGGATTGATTTGGAACACAGTTTTCGCCTTCTTGTTTTCAAAATAACTTCGTAATACATATTTTGTCGCTTACCAAGGGGTTTCACACGAATTACCTTCTCAATTAACCAACGATTCCTGTCCCGTAGCGCTCACGGAGATGCAGAGCATTCCTTGGTCTTGTATAACAATGAGTGTCAAACTAATTTTTCTCTCCTAATCCTAAATTGACTATAAGCACGTGACCAGCATCATTATTGGTCATGAATTGGAAACACCGAAGCAAGTATACAATAAGAATAACTTTTTTGTATCCCAAGAATATTATTTAATTGGTGAGCTGTGCATATTTGCTGTTTCCCGGCCAATCATGATTAGCAACTACGATGTGTACAGTTAATCAAGCTAATAAGCTCTTCTTTGAATATTTGCACAATATGTAAGCAGAGCCGTAGCGTGGACTGCTAGCGCCCTTGGCGAAACCATGATTTGGCGCCCCTCTTTTGATTATAAAAATGGGAAAATTTAACAACAATTTGACAATTTGAAATGCATCAACAGTAAAATTAGAAGGTTTAGTGGTTTAAAGATGCTTTAAACATCATTCAATACTGTGAAGAGAACAAGAACTTTTGTTCCTGAAGTTCATTTGAATTGCAGAATGTCCATCTAAGATTTGCTTCCATTTGGTGATACTTTTTTTGATTATTTCACAAGTTATTTAAGCGACCTTCCAGAGCCGTGCTGGAAGTTCATTAAAAATGTTAAGCAGAGCCTACGCACTGCTGCGTCTAGTTGGGTCAATAAAAACCAGCTCTGAAATGCGTCGGTCGATTATCGGAATCGTTATCGGACTATTCGCGTCAAGGAAAATCCAATTTTGGAGTGGGTCTGACGGTGTTTTGAAACTACTTCTGGACCTAACAGAGATAATAAAATTTCACTCTGGGGTGAGATGGTCGAGGGTCAGAGTTTCTATCGGATCTAGTCGAATCAGGAAAAAACATTTTTTGAAGTGGGTTTGTTGGTCATCCTATTTGAATCAAGTAAAATGTAACTTTGGTCCACTGAACTGGTTGGTGGTCGAAATCGCCAACGGATCTGTTTGGATCAAGGAAAATTTAACTCAGGACTGTGTCTGTCGATAGTTTGAAGTCACTTCCTGTAGATATTTGTGTTGATAAAAGTCAACTATGAAGTGGGTTGTTCAATGGTTGGAATTGCCGTCCACTTCAGGACCAATATACATTTGATTATAATAAGAAGAAATGTGAAAAAAAAACAAAAACGGGAACTATAAATTACACAAAAATTCAGACCACTACTTCCGGATAAAAGAACAAAAGGCACTTCAAAATGTCGTCAATCGGTTTATTATGAATGTAACCTTTTGAAGATATCCACTTAAAAAAGCTGAATAAATTCAAACCAATGAATTTGAGTGAGAATTGTCCTTTTTTAGGCAATTAAGTTATTTATTTCTCTCATATATTATTCATTGTATAGTGTCCTACAGGGTTACCCAATAATCGGACCACAATACAATAAAGTTTTAAAGCTAAGTAAAGCTGCTAGTTTCGGATAATCCTTTTGAATTGCGAAAGCTCCATAAAAATGTCCACTTCGTTGTAGCCCTCGTTGTAAGTATGGCATAAACGAGAAAGAAGTGCAGCTTTTCCCAGGTTTGTCCTTCACAGAAAAAAATGCTGAAAACTAATTAACGCGTAAAAAATTTAGATGTGGAAAATTATACTATTTTGGGCGGACATGGATCTTTTCTAACAAGTTCGCTCTAAATGTATGCAATTTCTATAGCATTATGTAAATTCCTATAGCATAAATCAAATAAAAACTGACATAATGCAATGGAAATTGCATACATTCAGGCGATAATATCGTTTAAATTTATGCGCATTACTTTTCGTGTAAATTTCAACAAATATTTCTATCTGTGTACAAGTACATAATGTAAACACAATTTAATAAAAATTCCGCGGAAAAAAAATAAAATTTCGTTTCGAAAAATTTCGAATTAAATGAACCTTGATTTCGTATCGTTTCGAAGTATCGAAAGAAATCTTCATTTCGTTTCGTTTCGATCCGAATCAACATAGACATTTTAAATTTCGTTCCGTTTCGTTTCGTTAGGAAAAAGTGTGTTATCGCGCATACCCTTACTTGTCAATGGTTGCTTCTCAGTAACTGATTAGAACTGGTGTAAATTTTGTTACGATCCAAATGAATAAAGGTTGGTATTTACTACCTACACGCAAAAAAAAGCGTTCATAAATTCATGAGCTAACAAGTTCACGATGTATTTTTTCGTGAACAACAGCCACGGATTCGGGAACACAGTCACACAGTGGTGCTCCCGAAGCCATGAATTAAATCACGGTGTATTTTTTGCTGGTTCACGAATTCGGGAACGCTTTTTTTTTGCGTGTCAGTTGGGAAAGGAGAGGAATGTTAGTGTGTAGTTATTGTTGCTACTAGAGACCGAGAAAACCTCTGCATCCCCACAATACCACGGAAAGGAGATTTCGTTAACTCGGTAAGGTAGATGAACAGAAATATAGATCAAGGATTCACTTAGAAAAGTGATGTAGTCTATGCCAGACCTCCTGTCTATAAGGCAGAAGCGGTAGTCACTAGACTGCTGAGCTCATCTCCAAAAGTTGAGAAACTAGACAAGGATATGAGAAAACAATTGAGTTTATTAGAATCTGTAGGAATCACAACTATACCTACGTTTGTAAGAAATCTTAGAAGTTGGAAAGAAAAAAGTCCGAATTTCGGAGTAACTTTGTTCTTGTGATTTATGAAAATCCGTAAATAGTACTGAACACCCTTAAAGATTATTGGACGATTTACTGGTATATCGTAGTGAAATTGATGAAGATTTCTTGAGGTTCGAATTCCTGGAAGTTAATGATAATTGCTTGAACTCATCCAATATTTTATAAAAATTTACAGGGATCAACAGTTTTATAGCTTATCTGAGCATGTCCGAAAAAATCTCATGATATCCGAGAGGATCTCCAGAAAGTCGTTGAAATTCCATAAAAGTATTCTATAGATTTGATGTTCCAGTTTTTGTCCTACCCACGTCTCGAAACGTGGCCGCGCCTCTGATCATAGTCAAAACTGTTCGAGGTTTGTAACGCAAAATCAATTCACTAGGTGACAAGGATGTGACGGTTGTTGGAGTGCTATTATACCAAGCGAGAATTTCATTCAACTTCCGCGACAGTGTTCTAGTATTCAATTGTTGATCCAAAAGACGTTTCTTCAAGAAATGTTTAACAGTTTGCACCCCGCGCTCAGCTGTACCATTGGATTGCGAATGATGTACTGGTGATTTAGTTACTTTAACGTTACGCGTCTCCCAGTGATTGACGAATTCGAACGAGCTAAACGGAGGTCCGTTGTCAGAAACTATCTCTGTAGGCAATCCAGAAAACTTTAAAAAATCTTCTAGTTTCTCATTAACGTGCTCAACATTAGTATTTGTCATTATTTCATTTCATTTATTTAGTCTACATGTCTACATCTAAACAGATAACACTGAATCAACAATTTGACGCCACAATACACGGTTCGAGGCCGCATCTCTCCATCCTCGAATACGCCCCACGCTCGCCAAGTCGTTTTGCACCTGGTCTGCCCATCTCGCTCGCTGCGCTCCACGCCGTCTCGTAACTGCCGGATCGGAAGCGAACACCATCTTTGCAGGATTGCTGTCCGGCATTCTTGCAACATGTCCTGCCCATCGTAACCTTCCGGCTTTAGCTATGCCGTCTTGAAATCAATTAACAGATGATGCGTTGGGACCTGGTATTTACTGCATTTTTGAAAGATTTGCCGTACAGTAAAGATCTGGTCCGCTGTCGAGCGGCCGTCTACGAAGCCGGCTTGATAACTTCCCACGAACTCATTCACTAATTGTTACAGACGACGGAATATGATCTGGGATATCACTTTGTAGGCGTCGTTAAGGATGGTGATCGCTCGAAAGTTCTCACACTCCAGCTTGTCACCTTTCTTGTAGATGGGGCATATAACCCCTTCCTTCCACTCCTCCGATAGCTGTTCAGTTTCCCAGATTTTGACTATCAGTTTGTGTAGGCAAGTGGCTAGCTTTTCCGGGCCCATCTTGATGAGCTCAGCTCCGATACCATCCTTACCAGCTGCTTTATTGGTCTTTAGCTGTTGGATGGCATGCTGAACTGACGTAGTCACCTTCCCCGCTGCCTTGACTTTCACTGCCTGTACTCTCAGCGTCATTCAAATGTTCCTCGTAGTGCTGTTTCCACCTTTCGATCACCACACGTTCGTCCGTCAAGATGCTCCCATCCATTGTCCCGGCACATTTCGGCTCGCGGCACGAAGCCTTTGCGGGATGCGTTGAGCTTCTGATAGAAATTGCGTGTCTTTTGAGAACGGCACAGCTGTTCCATCTCTACGCACTCCGCTTCTTCCAGGCGGCGTTTCTTCTCCTGAAAAGGCGGGTCTGCTGTCTCCGCTTCCGTCTATAACGTTCCACGTTCTGCCGGGTACCTTGCTGCAGCGCGACCGCCTGCGCTGCGTCCTTCTCCTCCAGAATCTGTCTGCACTCTTCGTCGAACCAATCGTTCCGTCAACTTCGTCCCATATACCCGACGTTGTTCTCCGCTGCGTGAGCTCTCCCTCTTCCGGCTACGCTGCTTCGAGATGCTGCGCGTATGCAGTGGCGACATCAGGTTGCTTCTGGTTGCTAGGTCGTACCGCGGCAATCGTAGGTATCGAACATTGTTGATGACGGATAGTTTTGGGCGCAGTTTCACCATCACCAGATAGTGGTTAGAGTCGATGTTAGCGCCACGACATGTCCTGACGTCGATAATGTCGGAGAAGTGCCGCCTATCAATCAGAACGTGGTCGATTTGTGATTCTGTCTGCAGTGGTGACCTCCTACGGGAGGCTGTGCCAAATCACTGTGAAAGCTGTTCCCAGCTCGTGAGTGTTGCCGCAGCTCTGGTAGATGGTATGATTACCTCTAAACGTTCGCACCATTGATCCCTTCCAACAAACCTCCTGCAGCACTACGATGCTGAATCCACGGCCCTTGAGTACATCGGCGAATATGCGTGTGTTCTCGATGAAGTTGAGAGATTTGCAGTTCCACGAACCGAGTTTCCAATCGCTAGTCCCTTTTCGTCGCAGTGGTCTTCGCCGATGGTTCTGGTCCGTACTCCCTTGTTGATTGTTCGTTGCTTATGTTTTTTTAAAGGCTGGCTTGCAGGGCCTGACACCAAACCCCCTAAATTTCCGGAGGACCATTCCTCCTTATTTCCGGTGGACCATGGTGCACAGTTTCACTTAGAATCCCTCGCTGGCACTCGGACGATGATTGGCCGCTCCTAACATGGAGAACAGACGCTCAGTAAGGTTTGGTGCACCTCCATGCCCACACATCTTCTATTTATCGACTTCAAAGCCGCATATGATACAATCGATCGGGACCAGCTATGGCAGCTAATGCACGAAAACGGATTTCCGGATAAACTGATACGGTTGATCAAGGCGACGATGGATAGGGTGATGTGCGTAGTTCGAGTTTCAGGGGCATTCTCGAGTCCCTTCGAAACCCGTAGAGGGTTACGGCAAGGTGATGGTCTTTCGTGTCTCTCTTTCAACATCGCTTTGGAGGAAGTAAAACGAAGGGCAGGGATTGGCATGAGCGGTACGATTTTCTTGAAGTCCGTCCAGTTATTTGGTTTCGCCGACGACATTGATATTATGGCACGTAACTTTGAGTGAATGGAGGAAGCCTGAGGAGGAAGACTGAAAAGCGAAGTTAAACGGATTGGACTAGTCATCAACACGTCGAAGACGAAATACAGGATAGGAAAAAGCTCAAGAGAGGACAACGTAAGCCACCCACCACGAGTTTGTATTGGTGTGTGTGTGTTCAATCCAACCCCCACTGTCTGGCAGTGGTATTATGGAAGAAAAATGACTGTAGTTGCCTACAATTGTTTTTAGCCCGGGAGTTGGAAGGTGATAGCTCTGTTGCGATCCGGTGACCCATTTAAGAAGGTTTGGCCAGTCCAAAGTCACTTTCACCATCAACAAGCCCCGCATAAACATATTCCCTATATCATATGGATAATGGGATTGTGTTTACACTTCTATTATTTAAACAATCTTGTATTAAAATGCGTTATTACACCATAATTACAAGATTATTTAGTAGACGGCGCGTATTTATTTATGCGTACTATAAGTTCATAATATTTAGATCTTACCTCGAATACATGGTCCCTTCCTGCGATTTCGTTCTACTGGACCGTGACTTGCTTCCGTTATCTGTAATGATAAATCTGTGATTCTGGTATTTTTTCTCAATATTTCTTATATTTATTATCACCATTTCGCTCTTTATTTGCAATTTTTACTCTTTTACACAATAACAATTAACTTTCTTTAGTTGGATTCATCAGATTCTATGTTATACATATTTTTCTTTTGATTTTATTTGACAAACTCACATTTTTATTTAATTTTTATTCTACATACATTTAATTTCTAACTTGTACTACATATTTCTCTATATCCGATTCAGATTCTTCTTCGCTCCCTAATCTCTTATAAATTTCTTCTGCTTGTTTTTTTTAATTTGTCTTTATCCTTTATCAACTGTAACCATTGTTCTTCAGCAATTTCTGGTAATTTTTCTTTATCCTCCTTCAAGCTATCGTTTCACGTTTTTGCAGGTCGCCCTCGTTTTTTTCATATAAAACTGTAATTACTTTAAGTGGGTGTCCTTCCGGCCTTCTCTCTATATGTGCCCAGTATTTAATTCTCATGACCCTAACTTTCTTGACTGCTGTCTTTCCATCCAATAGTTTAGAAACTGTTATCCTTCCCCTCGGTCTGTTTCTGGAGTATCCTCACATTTCTTTTAATAGTTGCAATTCACTGAAACTTTACGTTCGCGGCACTGGACACGGAGATTTTTGTTTTGCGGCACTACGGTACGTATGTTCGTATTCTGCTTTCAAGACCACCGCAATGACACCGGAAGAGACTTTTTCTCTCGTGCTGCTATTCGCGAAGGCGAAGCAAAATTCTTCACACAAACAATGACAGTTCTTCATGAGTTTTTACAGTAGAGCAACAGAGAGGAGGAGATGGCGGCCATGTTTCACTCAAGCTCTGACAGATAGCAATGGGATTTCTCATAGGAGGGAAGAGCAGAATTTGCTTCGACTTCGCGAATTGCTGTGGTGTGTGTGCGTCTTGGTTTGACGTTTGACGCGCCACTTTATGAAAAGGCTTTTTCGACAGGGTCGGCTTGCTGTGCATTATCACGGTAAAAAATATACACGTCCATGCGAACTGTTCTGCATTTGAATATGCACTACTTTGGAATCAAATCAATATCAATAGCTGAGCTTGTCGCATTCAAAGACCACCACTTCCATTTGACGTGCACAATGTTTTGAATTTAAAACAACAAAATAAAAAAATAGAATTACCTCAGCTCAGATTTGAATAACATACCTTTGCTTGAAAGTCCTCCGTCTTACCATGACTCCAACTCACACTTCGAAATACCTCTTGAAATAAGCAGAACATATGAAATAACTGTCATCTATTTTTAGAACAACGCCAATATCGCTCCACTCTTAAATCAATAGCCTTGAACCTGTGAATTCAATAGCATAGCACTTCCAATTCTAGTGGAGACATTATTGGTGCTGATCGAAGTTCTAATCATTTCAACATCCAGTGAGTAGCACTTTGATCAACAGTGTTGATGTTATGGAATTGTCTGCATTCAACACACTTGTGAAAGGTGTGACACCACTTCAAAATCAAAGGAATATCATTTTCAATAATAGTGATTTTAAAGTTGATCATTCAATAGATGGAACAGTTAAATTGAGCGTGTTGATTTTTTACCGTGTAGAAGTGACGGTTGATGCGTTTTTCGCATCCCAATTGCAATGTTTTCGTTCGTACACGTAAAAAAAATAACCTTATATGTTATGGCAAAAAACCATTCGAAAATACTTATACTCTCGGAGACGAGCCAGCCTAGGGCTGAAAGTCTCCTTAATAAAGACAAAAAAAAAAAAAAAAAAAAAAAAAACTTATACTCTTCGATATGCCACCTAATGAATGATCCCATATCAAAAAGCTAATAACATTCATAAGTTAATGAAAAGTATAAGTTTCGGAATGTATGTGACTAATGCGATGTATAAGTTTTTTCTTATACATATCATGAGGCGCCTGCTTAGGCAAAAAAATATTAGAAATCCTAATAATAAATAACATAAAAATTTTTTACATGTACTTTTATAGCTTTGCGAAGTGATTCTCAAACTTATCGTGGCTAACAAACTTAAACGTAACAATCTCTTTACCAACCATCTCGCATAAATTTTATAACCGATATTGCTTATTGTAATCCTTCTATAATCTCCTGTCTCTTTCGCTGATTTTTTCTTTGGTATTGGGACTTGATACGACTGCTTCCATTGTTCCGGCATTTTGTTCGTTGTCCAAACTCGTTTTATAACCCTGTAGATCTCGTCTATACTGGCTTCATCGCTGTATTTCAAAAACTCGTTTTAACTCCATCTACTTTTCCGCTGCTTTTCCGTTTGCAAGCTCTCGAACAATTGCCTCAATTTCTGGTTTTGTTGGACCTCTTTTCTGTCTAATTTTACTTCTAGTTGTCGCCCTATCGTTTTATCTAGTTCCTAACAAATTGTCGCAGGAATGTATATGATCTTTTGATTCGTTTTCCTACTTCATAGTCTTTTAATTCATTATAGAAATTGAATATTTTTTTCTCATTGTGTTCCTTTACTTTAGCTAGATATTCGTGTCTCCTACAATTCACATTTTCTTTGTCCCAATCCGTTCCTATGCCACCACGAGTTTGTATTGGTGGTGACGAAATCGAGCTGGTTGAAAAAATCGTTTGCTTGGGCTCACTGGTGACCTACGATAATGATACCGGCAGAGAAGTTTAGAGACGCATCATGGCATGAAATCGTACGTAATTTGTACCCCGCAAAACCCCGAATAGAGTTCGCTGCCGTACCAAACTGACTATCTACAAAACCCTTATTGGACCGATAGTCCTCTACGGACACGAGACCTGGACGATGCTCGTGGAGGACCAACGCGCACTGGGAGTTTTTGAAAGAAAAGTGCTGCGTACCATCTAAGGTGGGATGCAGATGGCGGACGGTACGTGAAGGAGGCGAATGAACTGCGAGTTGCATCACCTGTTGGAAGAACCATCCATCATTCACACCGCAAAAATCGGAAGACTGCGGTGGGCTGGGCACGTAGCCTGAATGTCGGATAGTGATCCGGTGAAAATGGTTCTCGAAAACGATTCGCTGGGAACAAGAAGGCGAGGTGCACAGCGGGCAAGATGAATCGATTAGGTGGAGGACGATTTGCGGATCCTCCGCAGACTGCGTGGTTGGCGACATGCAGCCATGGACCGAGCTGAATGGAGAAGACTTCTATGTATTGCACAGGCCACTATAGCCTTAGTCTGGTTATAAATAAATAAATGAATGTCACACAAATATTGTTGTTTTGAATAGGAAATGTAACTAATTTTGCAAAATCTATATCTGTTGAAATGGTAACTTTTTTTTTCAGATTTCATTGCCACGATCGCAGCTATTGGATCGGAAGGTTTGAAATTTCGTGTTTCAAGTGTATTCAGAGACTCTTCAGAAGCTGTTTCGTATAACATCACAAGAAAAAGCTGTCGCATGACACGTTATGGGTTAAAACCAGTCGCTTCCGTAAGAACTGCCGCCTCTTACAGCTTATCCGAAAGCACCACTTCCGATGATTTGGAAAATCAACAAAAATCAATCGAGATTAGAATGGCTCATTCGGCGTTTCAGAAGCTTGTCAAGCAAACACATTGTTTTGTCGAAATACGAAATATGTCAAATTGTTGGTACCCCAACGATAAAGTGTTACCGCTCCTTGAAATCATACCCAATGTACCCAAATCATTACCATTGGAAAACAAATAGTTGGTACGCAAATTGTTTTATTTCTCATATTTGTTATTTTTTCAGCAGTGAACACGCAGGATAACAACAAAACACAACACAAATTGAGCCTAAATTTCCTGTTCTGCGAATGTTTTTGCAATAGGAGCATGTTATTAAAGGAACAGATACCCTGATTCACTATTCGTATTTACCCCTTCCTTTTTTCAGTTATTGCTTCAATTAATAAAATACTAAGTTGAAAAGCGGCAAGTTCAGGTTGGAATGTAAGCTTGAAGAAGTAGAAGAAGATTCTGTTTTCGGATTCGTTGCTGATAATGGTTGGAACGTTGCATTATTGAAAATAAATTAGATCTTTTCAGAACCACCGTTTCATTCAAAAGAAGGTAAGAAGTCAAGAATTTTCTGAAAGTGGAAAACAATCCTTGGAGACGTAGAAAATTTCCGTCTATAGAATAACGAGCGCTCTTCGGAGGTGGAGTCGCTACTAAATTTTACGAGGATCGTCGAAACGATGGCGTCAGTTGCAGTGAACGTAGTTTCTTCGACCACCATTCCATTCAAAAGAAGTTGAGCCGTGACGAAT